>NC_057810.1:262346248-262603747 GCF_018294505.1 Triticum aestivum | reverse complement strand
GTGCACGGTGACTTTGTTGAAAATTGGGGAAGGCCGGGGTCGCCTGCACGGCCACCTCCATCTGCATCGTGGTATAGCTCCTGGCATGAGGAACTGGCGCAGGAGCCGTGGATGTAGAGATCGACGGCATGGGTGTTGCGGCAGTGAGGACAGGGTTGGGTGGGGCGGCTAATAATGCCGGGTTTAGAATTAATAATTAACCGACCAAAAACTTAGGGTAGGTTAATTGTTCGAACCAACTCTAGAAAGCCAGGCTGCCAGGTTTTATTTGGAGGTCTCGAGAAATATCAGAGTCAACTTAAAGAAAACCATGTCAGTCATTCCAATAAAAAGCAACCTCTCCAAAACCGAACTGGGTTTTGTTGTCCTGGTTGTAGCTACATTGGAGTCGATTTCGAAAATCGACTCTAGTTGGTGCGGATAGATTTTTTCGGAGCGTTTGTGTGAATCTCGACAATCCAGATTTTGTTCTTGAAAAAAAAACAATGGCCTATTTGTAAAAACCCAGACCTCCTTGATTTTTCTTCGGCTTTTGCTTTGGGTGTAATAGGTTTTTCTTTAAACTGTCGCTCTGGATTTGTACAGATTGTCCAGCCTTTTTTTTCTCGAATACGCATAGAGCGTATCATTTCATTGATAGAGAGAAGAGTTTACATGCGCTTGGCCGAGCCACACACTCGTGGCCAGATCTACGCAAAGTTACGGTTACAAGGTTCGATCAAGGCGGTTCAAAAATGAAGGAGCGCAGTCCTTTTGCGCCAGCCGTGGCCCACATTTCTGCCCTGGCAAGAGCGGCACGAGAGGCCTCGGTAACTGATGGGCGGATGCCGTCAAAGGTGCAAGCATTTCTATGCTTCCAGAGAGTCCAGGTGACGATGATCACAAGCGAGGCCGTGCCTTTTCGAAGGGAAGCCGGGGCAGAGGATGTGGATGCCTGCCACCAATCGAAGAAGGGCTCATGGCCGAGAGGTATGCTGCTGGTAAGCCGTAGCCTGGAGAATACTTCATGCCACACCATGCGAGAGAAGGAGCAACCAATCAAGAGGTGTTGCATGGTTTAGTGGCCTGATCGCAGAATGCACAAGCGTGGTTGTGTGACAGTCTATGGCGTGTGAGTCTCTCGTTTGTCCAGCACCGGTCTTGCAAGGCCAGCCATATGAAGAACTTGATGCTAAGAGGGGCCCAAGTCTTCCAGGTGAGCGTGGCATGCGGGGATGAGATGGAGCCGAGGAAGAGAGCGTCGTAGCAGGTTTTTACAGAGTATGTGCCATTTGCTGTCCATGGCCACCGAAGAATGTCGGGTTGCCTTTGCTGCACGGTTTGTGTCCGCCCTTTTTGGATCGTTCAGAAATGGCCATATTTTCACATGGATATGAGTAGTTCATGCTTTATTATTCTAACTAGCAAAAGAGCCTGTGCGTTGCAATGAAAGAAAAAAAACATAATCTCCAAAGGCCATGACAACATTTTGCTGCATCACCGATAACATTTTGGCGAACATTTTGTTCAATTTCATTAACATTTTTAATACATGAACTTAAAAAAATCATGAACATTTCTTGATTTACCAAACTTTTGTTTTCAAAACTTTAACTTTTTTAATATTCTAGCATACTTTAAAAAATATGAACATTTTTGAATCCACAAAAAAAATTATGATTTACTTATTTTTTTTATTAAAAAATGTCTTTTTAAAATTTTCGAACTTTTTTGAAGTAGCAAATTATTTAAAGGAGAAAAAATCGAAAACGGAAAATAAAAATGAAAAATTTAAAACAAAATTTAAAAACAGGCCGCCCGCACATGGGCCGGCTCAAACGGGTGTGCTACGTCTTCTCCCAGCGCGCAAAGCGCAGTATAAGAGATCCCTACTCCGTGGGCCAGCTCAGGTGGGGGATTCCCCTGTGCGAAACATTTTTTGTCACTTAACAGGTGGCATCGGTGGGTAATATTACAACTTTTGGGGGTAATTTATGTGATGTACCGTCAGAAGCATTAATAACTTTGGGGATACCTCAGACCACATAAGTATTCACACCATAAGACGGACGACAAATTCACGACAGTGCATAAATCAAATGTAAAGGATCCATATCAGATGAGACAATTTCAAAACTTTGGCAAAATATAGACGAAGGAAAAGAGTGTAAATCATATGATTCTCGCATCACCGATGCTTTACAGTTTTAGTATTCTATATTACATGAATAAGATGACATGCTAATGACATGAGTTTGTCTAAGATGCATGATGTGGATAATTATGTGACAAATTATGATGTGACAAACATGCATGACTTGGTGAGATGGAGGTTGCATGTTGTAACAACTCAAGGTGTAGTGAGTATGGTGCATGCATGATAAATAGTTCTAGTGGATGTTGACATGTCAAACTTGATGAGGTGGAAGGCTGCATGTTGAGAAGCAGGGGATGAACTTTTAAGAATGGAGGATTAGTAATGTGATTGAACATAAACAGGGAAAGCACATGAATTACTAGAACTAGTGCTGCTAGTACAGGTGCATGTCCGACTAACCACATACACGCACAAATTTATGAAATAATGAATAAAAATTTGACTAGGAAAAAACGACTCAATCCGCCCGGAGTGCGATCTGAGCGCACGCCCACATATGGAAATGCCAAATGTTGTAGGATGGGCCCGTACGGGGCTAGTACCAGAACACGATCATGAACGACGATATGAGAGCGAGCAGCAAGCAAACGTCATGGATCATTCATTCGACCACTGCTCGGACAACGCGAGCAGCTCTTCCAAGTAGTCTGCTCCTAGGTCCTCCAGCTCCAGCACGCTCGACGCAGCAGCAGCAGCAGGTTGCTTCTTCTTCATGTCACCCTGGCCCTTGCCCTTGGGAGTGCGCTTCCGGATGCAGTGGCGCCTCTTGAGCGCCAGCACAGGCGAGTCGTCCTTCCCCGCGTCCGCGGCTTCGCCGAGCTTCAGCACGCGCAGCGACTCCCGGACTCGCTCCACCGGGAAATTGAGCACGGCCGCAGTTCCGCGCGACGTGTAGGCCGCCTGGTCGTAGGCCAGCGCAGCGGCCTCCGGGGTGTCGAAGGTGCCCAGCCACACGCGCTCGCCGCTGCGCGTGGAGTCCCGGATCTCCGCGGCGTACTTGCCCCACGGCCCCCTCCGCACGCCGATCAGCTGCGGAGACTCGGCGTTGGCCTTCTTTGCCTCGTGCTGCTCCGCCCAGGATGGTGCAGCAGGTGAGATCGACGTGGCCTCCATGAGCGCGCTGAACTGGTCCATGTCCATGCCCATGCCCATAGCACTCGCGGCACCATCGTACTGATAGCTGCTGCCGCCGAAATTGAGGTACTGTGGCTGCTGCTGCTGCGGGTAAGGAGCAATGTCGTCGTCGGCTGCGTAGGACTGGGCCGCAGAGGAGTTGGTGATGTCGTAGGCGGCATAGGAGTAAATTGCTCAAAGCCACCACATTTGTGGCTAGGGTACTTCAAAACCACCGCTTTTGCCGAAAACTACAAAAAACCACCAACTCTGCGGCAAGTGAGTAATAGATTACACTAATTCGATATTGAGCCGTGTATAATAGCAAAACTGACAGATGGGACCCGTCTGTCTGGGCTGATGTGGCGAAGATTTTTTCTAGTCAAAGTTTGACCTGCTGAGGTGGATGGGGGTCCCACTTGTCTGCCTCGCACCTCCTTCTTCCTCAAATTTCTCCCTCCCTCCCCTTCTGACCAGCACCGGCGGCGGCTGAGGCCGAGCTGAAGGAGGGGCGCCCGCCGGCAAGCTCCGCCTCGCGCCTTGCAGTGAGGCTGCCTCGCGCTCGCCTCGCCGGTAAGCCCAAAGCCCCGCCTGGCCCCGTGCCCGCCTCGTCCCGCGACTGAGCGCCTGGATCCAGACGCGAGGATCAAGCCCGCCTCGCGCCCGCCGGCCTCGCCCCGCACCCGCGCTTGCAGTGCCACCGCGCCCGCTATTGCAGTGCCGCCGTCCCGCGCCCGCTATTGCAGCGGCCGTCGCCCCCGCCCACCGGCAAGATCTCCTTGCAGCGTCGCCGCCCCGCGCCATCACCGCCGCCTCCCTTCCCCTGAGGCGCATCGCCGCCCCGTCGTCGACGTGGAGCTCGAGCTCGCAGCCCACCGCCGACCAAACTTACGGCTGCACCGCCGCTGCCTCTAGTCGCCATTGACTTGGGTGGAAAAAGAAAAATTGATGAAAATAGATGAGAAGCTGACTGGTGGGGCCATCGTCCACCTCAACATATTTTCCATGGAGGCATGCCAAATCAGCCTGACATGTGGGTCCCACCCGTCAGTTCCACTGTTAGACGCGGCTCAGTTTTGAATTAGTGTGATTTGTTACTCACTTGCCGCGGAGTTGGTGGTTTTTTGTAGTTTTCGACAAAAGCGGTGGTTTTGGAGTATCCTAGCCACAAATGTGGTGGCTTTGAGCAATTTACTCGCGGCATAGTAGTGGTTGTCGTAGGAGGACTGGGGCTGGGTGGAAGGAGACTGCTGGTATTGGTAGCCATAGGAGGAGGGCTCGGAAGTGGCATAGCTCATGGCGTAGTAGCATGGGTTGTCATCATTTGTATAGGATCCATTGTTGTTGTCGTAGTAGCCGTAGCCGTAGCCGTTGTGGTTAGGTTCCATCACTTGGTACCCCTGGCTAGGCTAGTCTCGCTTGCTTAATCAGGCAGATAAGCACTTAAGCTCGGTTGGGGACGACTATATTTAGCTAATTAAGCAACTAACGTAACGAAACCTTATACAGAGCGACTTGCCGCAAATAACAACAGCTACTGAGTTTGACTTGAGCATAAGAAAATGTGGTCAAGTTAGGGGAGACAGGCCACCTCCATCACCGTCTACACGATTGTGCGGATCTTAGAGGGAGATTGACACAATCCGTATGCGCATTCTTGTATCCTGGTTCTGATTCTTGCACGCTCTTCCAGATTCTCTCCATTTCTCTCTAACTTCTCCTTTCCCATACCATGCATGCATCACCCCGGACCCGGAGCAGTAAGCCAGGAAGCACTAGACGGAAAAAAATGTATAACAAAAGACGCTGATCGAAGCTCACATGCCGACTGCGGCTGCTGCATCTGGGACAGATGTGCAGGTTATATCTTATATGTTCCCCAACATTGGCCAGACAAAGCAACAATGATCGCAGGAGATCAATGACGCTTCGCGGAAAGCAGTTGAGGGCCGGAGATAGCTTGCAAGCACATGAAGCGGCTGTGGCTGCTAAAGTGCAGATCGATCGCCAAGATACTATTATGTGTGATTTAAAACTGCAGATGACATCACCAGTGTATGTGGCACGTACGTTTCAGTATGTTCAGGGATATATACATCTGTACATGTCTGGAGTATCCAGCCTACTCGATCTTCTATGGAAAGTCCAAACCACGCCGCCGCCGCCTCACGTGCGCCGGTGCTGACGTCGACGCCGATCCTCACCCCCGCGCGCCGTCGCCGAAGTTCCACGGCCCGCGGGTTATCTCTCCTGGCCATCAAGAAGGCCGCTTCTCAGCTCCTTTTCTTTTTCTTTTGCTGGGTAACTGTTTTCTGTTTAACCAGCTAGTAGAAGATGTAGCGGTCTGTAAATTTGGAATGTGAATCATGTACACGTGTACATACCTGCTTTTTTTTTTCTTGAAAACAGTACAAACGCAAAGCAATCATATATATATATATATGCGCATACACTCACCCCTATGAATGCACACACGCACACCCTATCCCTATGAGGCATCGAAGTCACCATAGACGCCTCGTAGTTGAGGGGCAGGATAAATGCGAGCACCAGTATTGAACCCTGATGGGTTAGTATACCACTGTCCATTTAACCATCCAATCAGAGATTGGTTTGTGTATACATATCCATTTGTAATATATTTTATAAGTCAACCAAGTAGTAACCCCCATGGTACTGTACATATAGAATCCAGTTGACCCTAGTGGCAAATCAAGAATGAGATTTCCTACCCCAAAGAAAACAATGAGATTTCCTATTGATTCCACAAGTTTATCTAGTTAAGTCAAACATATCATTGTTGACAAAACAAATAAGTCAAATATCTTAACCAACATGACCGTCCAATGATGACGATGATAGCGACGGCTTGTTTAACTGGGTTATTTCGATAAAGGACATTTCATTGAATTGATATATCTAGGCGATAAACTATTAAAGATCCAGTTAAGCAATAGTGTAGAGTATTTTTCAATCAGATCTTGCGACGAAGAACAACTTAACATGTTTCAGTATATACATTTCACCAAACAAATTTCAGCTCAGCATGTTAAAATCTTTCTGTGGGAATTAGTTCGGAATAGAATACCAAGTGGCGACCAAGTTAGAAAACGACATGGCCTGGGCGATGGGAAGTGCCCTTGTTGCCGGATGGATGAGGATAGTAAGGCCACTTCTCTGGTTGAAGTCACCAATCAACAAGAGCTCAGTTTGGAATTCCATCTTCACAAGTATTCCAACAATTCAATGAGCTTTCTGCAATGCTACACAACAGAGAGATTTCCACAGCTAGGGACATTTGGAAATATACTTGGTCCACTCAACATTACTCCTCTATGAAGATGTACAAGAATATATTGGGACCCAGTTTTGAGCATGGTGTTTTTTCAAAACTTTGGAAAACATCATGTCGACTCAGATATCAGATTTTTTTCTGGCTTCTACTTCATGACAAGATCAACACCAGGAATATGATAGCCAGAAGAAATATGCATCTACCAGACTATTCCTGTGTACTCTGCTCAGAGGAAGTTGAAGAAACTCTGGGTCACCTTTTCTGGGATTGTTCATTTGCACTCTCATGTTGGGACTCTATTGCCCCTGGCAGACAACGGGGCATTTCCACTTTTGATGAGATCTCAAACATCTCTAGACAGCTACCACAAGCCATTGCACTGGATATCATTCTAGCAAGTTGTTGGGGCATCTGGTCTGTTAGAAATGATAAAATATTTCGAACCGCACCAGCATGTCTAGGTACCTGGAAGTATTATGTGAAAGACAGACTCTGGGAAGCGCAACTTCGAGCAAAGACTGGGAAAGCAGAGCACCTCAAGTCCTGGACAGAACTCCATTTGTAATATGATTATTATTCAGTTTCCTAGAGAGGGTGTTGGCTGAAATTGACTTCATGCCCGATGTATTTTATTTTCTTTCTTGTTGTACTCACTTTAATTTAATGAAAATACCGTAGAACGATTGTTCTACGGTCAAGGTTTCGAAAAAAATGTATTGTGGCTCGGTTCATCTGGAGTGTGATCCGCGAGATGACCGGATGTGATGATTGAAATTCCACGAGTTTCAACGTTCTTTTTCAGCTCATATCCCACACGTCGGGCAAAGGCGCTAGAAGCCTAGAATTGTGTGGATTGGGATGGGTGCCATGTCTTGGGCATGGGTAACACTACACCTACGTAATGGTTCTTACATATAGTCTGAGTTGGCAATCTTATATTGGTTAGTAATTGGGCCCCGGGCCCACCCTTGAAATCAGGGGTAGTTTAGTTAGTGGGAAAGGTAAGTACGTAGATTACGTTAGAAGCTTTACATAGATGTAGCATTTTTGCTTGGGCATTATGGTACGCTCACAACAAAGCTCTGATCTTGGGAGTTGTATTTAAACATCCGGCTGGTCTAATTTATAAATTGTGATCCTATTGCAGCTACGGAGAGCTCTGAGGAGACGATGGGACCGTGTTTGGCTTGACAGCCTCATCAGCAACCTTTGTGACAAGTGCAATCAGCTTCAAGCGGCATCAGGGGTCGATAATACGAGCTAGGGCGTCTATGGTCCTTGGTGCTGCTACCATCATGCAACGGCAATAATCCTGGAGGCTGCTACTACCTCCATCTGGGTTTATTGGTCCCCATTGTATTTCGTGCTAAATTTTGACCATAGATTAAACTAACCAAATTTCACGCATGTCACTAAACATTATATTTTTGAAAACTATGTTCAAATACGAATCCAATGAGATAATTTTTCTTGACATGCATTAACATTTTGTTAGTTAAATTTTTGGTCAAAATTTGGCACAAACTACAAAGGGGGCCTATAAACCAGGACGGAGGTAGTATAAACTTTCGTCATGTTACGCGCTACGTCGCGAGATGGGTCATTGTTGGCCTTGTTAGATAATAACGAGAAATAAACGAGACAAAGAGACACGGATTTTTACGTGGAAACCCTTGCGGGAGAAAACCACGGAACGCACGGCGGCGTATCATTATAATTGGGAGGAGTATTACATTACACGAGAGGACAAACCCTCTACGTGCTAATCTGGTGGAGATCTCTCTCATCTATTCTATGACTAGCTGGTACTATATAAAGGGGCAAACAACTCTCTTTCTTGGTGGACACGAAACAGAGTTGTAGTCATGCTACGTCTAGCACGGTTGGCATGCCGTAGTCCGGTAGGACTCCATCCGTAGTACAATACTTGTATGGGATTCGGAACACAATAAAATAACACTCCACCTTGAGACGAAATCCCTTACAATAATCATAGATAGCATCAACTCCCCAATTAAAGTTATCACAAGTAAACCTTGTGCCTGGAAACATCCATAGGACTAATAAACTTCTCATGAAGTCATATTGAGCAAATCAATCAGTAGGTCGTCCAGAAAACAGCACAACTATCAACAAAGTAGACTAACAAAACTTGGTCTCCCAATAAAAGTCTGAGTTTGTGCCACTGACCACAGAAACTGAAACTGCACAATCATCAAATGACATAAGTCATCATATCTCCTGTGGTGCCTGAACGAGCGCATAGCTCATAGTGCAACATCTTGATGCACATCGCATTGTGAAGAACTCATCTCACAGAATCTGAACATGCTTCAAAACAGAAAGCACAAACCTCGGCAAACAATACTCATGCAAGAGCATATGGTACGGATGGCATCGCGTGCACCCAAAAAACTGCCGACTTGTAGTGGTTAATGAAAATCCATGACATGATCATAAACTGTCCTTGTAGAACAAATATCGGATGAAGGAACCATCTTAACATGCAACGGAGTTTCAACTCTGCAATAGACCCCTCTTGAAAGAGCAAAGACAACTGAATTGCACTTGAAACTTAACAACGCTAAATGTTGTAGTATCTAGCAGAAACAAATCAATCTCCTTCTTGCACCTCAACTGATTCTCATCACGAACATGAATATCAAACAAAACCTTCACATGCATAACAGCAAAATACTATGGAGAGAATAGTGTATATGCTGGCTACCAACAGGCTTAATAATTACCTCCTCCATACCTTTTTTTTCTTGATAACTGAATTGTGTTCTTCAAATAACTGCAGCAAATTGCATCCATTATCCCGACGGGCCATAATCCTCAAAACTCCACCTTGAAGAAAAACTGAGTGCATCCTGATAATTGGCTTGCGCCAACAATGCTCGCATCTCGACTTGCCATAGGGTAAACTTTGTGTCATGATCCAGCAGCGGAACATCGTACTTCATGGATGCCATGAGTAGATTAAATCTGTGTTCACAAAGTAGTACAAGCCCGTAGAAAAAATTCTTGACAGAATTAATATGCAGAGCGAAGATAGCACCTAGTAGCCTTCGCGTGGATATAGCAATTGAGGAGAAAAAATAGATTCTAGTACTCAACTGTACTAGCCTTTACGTGAGATGTGTAGTAGTAACAAATCCAAGTAGTGCTCATGTACTTGGCTTCACGTGGGTACTGGTAGTAGTACTAATGATCCGGTTGAATCAAAGCAGCAGCAACGTAGCCTTGTAATCTCACGTAAGTAGTACTGGACCTCCTCGGGACTTGATCCTGTACGGGAGGCGTGAAGCTGCAGCAACGCGCGGCTCGGCGGATCGGCCTGCTCGGTGGATAGCGCACGGCTTTGTAGGGCGACGCAGCAGCGCAGATTGTTTTTCTGTCGGTCTCGTCGGATTAATCGATATGACTTCGAATCGCCAGTCGCGTCGGCGGCGGTGCACAGGACGCCGTAACCCTAATTCTCTCGTCTCAAAAATCTCGTATATGCAACTTGGCTCTGTATACCACTTGTTAGATAATAATGAGAAATAAACGAGACAAAAAGACACGGATTTTTACGTGAAAACCCTTGCGGGAGAAAACCATGGAACGCACGGCGGCGTATCATTATAATTGGAAGGAGTATTACATTACACGAGAGGACAAACCCTATACGTGCTAATCTGGTGGAGATCTCTCTCATCTATTCTATGACTAGCTAGTACTATATAAAGAGGCAAACAACTCTCTTTCTTGGTGGACACGAAACAGAGTTGTAGTCATGCTACGTCTAGCACGCTTGGCATGCCGTAGTCCGGTAGGACTCCATTCATAGTACAATACTTGTATGGGATTCGGAACACAATAAAATAATTCGTAGTACAATACTTGTATGGGATTCGGAACACAATAAAATAACAGGCCTTGTAAAATGTTACTTCCGCTTGCGCTTACCTCCATGTGGCGCCTTTACATTCCTATTCTGCTTGCTCTAAACCTTAACTTAAGGGTCTTATTCTAAGATCGGGCAATACCTAGTTTTTAAAAGAAGATACCAAACAAATATGAGTATATGGCTTCAGCTAAAAAAATAGATATACTTATGTACTCGACATGTCAAAAATCAGTATGCCTTCAGCTAAAAGAATATCAATATATGGCTTAGTGGAAAGTAGCCATACCCAAGGTGAGAATGGCTACCAAACATGAGTGTCAAAGTTATAGTGGACGGACTCCTTGGAGCCCCTTTTTTTAAAATTTTGTAATCATATTTAGAAGTTTTTTTAAATCAATTATAGTTAAACTAATTCAGATGTGTCATTTCCCTCCCTAATTATCACAATCCATTTGTTGCATGATGCACAGCCATATTACGTGTTTGAAATGTGAGGATAACTCTGGATCCCGCATCGATCGATCTGTGCACACAGACATGTATACTATGTAATTAGACACAATTGAAATGTTAAACATTAAACGAAACAAATTGGTTTAAAAGGAGAAAGACAAACCAGAGACCAACTACATAGGACATGCCTCATGACAAAAACTGCATGATCCTACAACAAACCCGGCATTGATCGGGTGACATGTGACCTAACAAAGGGCGCAAGATTCCAACACAACACCTTCAAGAAGGAATCAACAATTGCACGCGAATATTGGCTAACCCTCCAGAGGGAAAACTTAGGGTTGTCACCCCCTGAAGTAGAACTTTGAGCCAACACCTTCTATAAGGAAACCACGTGCGGAGATTGGCACTGCTTGATCCAGTCAGAAGGACAATTCGCAGACTTTTAACTAGAGGGAATGCACCTCAATGTCAGCCACCAATGCTGTCATCCACCTCTCTAACAGCCTGCTCCCACAGAACTAGACAGCCAAAGGAGAATTGCTAAATGAAAAGAAGGCATCACACCACTTCTCCTCAATGGTTGTCGTATGCACGAGATGCGAGCGCCCAGAACCTGTTGGGAGCTACAACTACAGGAGGCGGTGGATCCACGAATTAGGCATAGGCGAGTTGGAGATGGCACCTCAACCAGGGAGGGGGAAGAAGGGGCAAGCGCCGAGGAGCATAGGGAACCGCCGGTGGTGAGGGAGGAGGGAGGAGGGGAGAGGGAGGGGAGGGGGAGAGCGGGAGATAGTGAATTTTCCTAACACCTTTATGGACTCATTGTGTTTTGTAACCTTCAAGATGCGTTAATAAAAGAAATGTCTTTGTCAATCAATAAAAAAAGTTTAGTTAGAGCATGTACAGCCGGGCACCCCAAACCGAATAAGGCTTTGTCTAACCGGTTGTGCGCGTAACTTGTATCTCTGCCGCTTGCTGCTCCATATGGATCCACACCCATTGCATGCGCATGGCCCCTCTTCCTGTCCTTTTTTCTGCTCACTGACACATGCATGCCTACATGAACACATGCATGCATACAACATCTTTCCTCTCTCCTCAAAACTCATTACTTTAAGTTTTCTTTTGACAGTTTAGATGGTTCATATCTTAAAAATAAGATTTTTGTTTTTGAAATTTTTTATATATTTGATCTTCCGGTGTTAAGATCTTTAGAACAAGATCAGTCTTGCATAAATTTTAAACACAATTTTGTTAACCAAAATTGAAATACAACTTTATAGTAGTTTATTAGTGTTTTTAGTGAGGAACTTTGCTAGAAACAATGAAGAACTTATGATTTTTATTGTAAAGTTCTAAATAAGTAGAACCAGGAGTTGAAGAACTACGCATCTCAAACGCCTGGGTGGGCGGACCAGTCGCAAAAATTTGACCCACCCGGTACCTCAAACTGGCCTCAAACGTCCAGGCTGTCCGGCGCCCCTCACATCCAGTCCAAATCTAGGCGGATACGGGCGGCCCGGGCATGCCCGGACACGTCCGCCTGACAGGCCCGGCCCACCACCGACCCCATAGTTGTCCCACAAAATCCTCAATCTGACGCCTAGCTCTGAACCCTAGCTCACTCCACTCGCCTCCTCGCTCCATCCTATCCTCTTCCTTCCCACATTCCGATCCAATCTGGCGCAATGTCGAGCTCCGGTAGCCACTCCGGCTCCGGCCTCGACTACGATAAGGAGCTAGCCCTCCGCATTGCCTTGGAGCGATCCAAGGTGGACACAAGGGGCAGCTCCAGATCTTCAGTGTTTCTGCAGCTCCCGCGCCGGTGCAGGGCGGGCGCTAGAGCTTGACCCTCCCGGCCTGCGCTCAGCTCCGACAGGATAGCACAGTTCCCACCGCCCCCATGTTGTTCCCTTCCCCTGTCGGCCGCTCCTCCACGCAGGCAGCGGTGGGTGCTAGTGCCCGCGTCGCCGGCCGCACGCGCACTCCAGAATCGGAGGCGTGTGCCCGCGCAGCGGGCAAGGGATGCGGCGGAGCGGTCCGTGCGCCATCGCCGCGGTGTGCCGGCGGAGCCCGACAAGGACGAGCGGCTACTTGCATGGGTCTACCGCCGGCCGCTCACGACGGCGGAGACGGACGCTCGTCGTCTCCGGTGGAAGAACGCAAGGGCACTCCGGCTAGCCATAGAGCAGTCGAAGCGGGAGATGAATGAGGCAGTGACGGAGGCGACTCAGCTCGCCAAGTTGAAGCGGTAGCAGGACAAGGCCGTCCACCAGATGAAGGGGCTGATTGTCCTGTCTGACTCCGACTCCGACTCCGACAACAACGACGGCAACAGCTCCACCTCCTCCTCCGACGACCAAGATTCTCCACCAGCTGCGAACACCTACAGCTGCGCCGGCGACCGAAAGGGCAAAGGCCCGGCGCGGAAGTGGTGATCCCGCTCCTCCTCCTATGTTTATATCTTTTTAGTTGTTGATGTTTAAGAACTTGTCCGAGGACGAACACAACAGATCTTTTGGATGATGTCAAGTTCGTTTATTTCCGTTTGCAGCCGATTTTGTTGTCCGTTTGCAGTCGATCTTTTTCCCGTTGTATGATTATGTAGAGTAGCTCACGTTACATGTACAGTGTGGATATAGTGTACCGGATATGAGATATGCGGGTGTGGATATAGTGTACCGGATATGAGATACGCGGATGTAAAGAGGAAAACAAAGACGTGCCCGGTTAATGTCCACGGATGCGCAGGCGTGCCTGTTAGCATTTGAGGGACCGAATTAGCTCATCACGACCGTAGATGCTCTTACAGAATACGCCCTCTGCCCCGCAAGTATATACTATAGCAAAATATAGGTCCGGAACTTGACTATTCGTCGGGTGGTCATCGCACGTCGCTTACTGTACTTCACGGTAATTCGAATATTTTCTTCATCCAGGTACATTTTAAGATGTCCGTCTGGCCAGATTTATTCCGTCGTCTGTCTGGCTGCTGCCTCTCTACGTCCAGACGACAGTCCCATGCTGCTGCCTGCTGCTATACTAACAGGGGCACACGAGAATACAGATTTGGTTCCGGTGTCTGTCTGGCTGCTGCCTCTCTACGTCCACACGACAGTCCCAGGCTGTTGTTGCACTACCAGGAAGGCAGGAACACACAACAATACAGAGTAGAGACACCGGTCTCGTCCTGATAAAAGGAAGCTGCGTAGCAAGCAGAGGAGCACTAGACCATCGACCAACAAAACGCCAAGGTTTTCGATCTGGCCATGTGCCTAGGTTATGACAAAATTTTAAGAATTGATAGGTCAACAGAATCAGGATGGTCGTACAGGAAGACAGGTTCCACCCCATACTTATAAGTTTTTCCTCTACGTCCACACTAGTCCCATACTACTGATGCAGGGACTCCTAGAAATAATCTTTGATTCTTTTATCAAAATGGTAAGAACAAACTACCCGGCCTCTGCACCCTCGTATAAACACAACCATATATTTTGTTAAAATTGATAAATAACAACAAGGATCAAGTCATAAACATGCAGAATACAAGACACAGTCAACTATGGCAAACCTATTAGAAGGCATGAAGAAAACATCTACGACTGAGTCAAACTTCTGCCACAGCAACGCCTCCAAAAAGGGGCAATGCCCTAGCATAATTGTTGCCGTATCTGGCCGAAGATGGTCAAGGCAAGGATTTTCATCATGAATGCCAAGACCTGCCAATCAAGGTCAAAACTTGACATAAAGACAACACCTTTAACAAGGTAATGACGCAAGTTCACTGCTCCTAAGTCAGACCAACGAAGGCCGGAATAAGAGTTTTCACCTCAAACATGAAATGTTGTCCCAAACACCATCCTCTTCCGAAAGTTGCACTAGCCAATACTCACCATAGAACCACATTCGTGTCCACCCAAGGAGCCTCACACCTCTCACGACACTCGTGGACCAAAGAAGCACATGCCCCATAGAGTCACCTAGCCGACCACCTCCCGAGGAGGAGTGTCCCGCCACCCCCGGCATTAACGAGAGGAGGTAGTGCGCTATGGAAGCATGGGGCGCCCTCTGTCCTATAACTGACATAGTCACCAAGGAAGCACCAAACTCATTCGACAAATCTGGCTGTTGCCACCGAAGCTTGAGTCTTCCATGCCTGGTCATTCAACCATGTGCATGCTGAACCGCGCCAAACACGTGGCGCGTCGTAGCCAACACACAGACGTCAAGCTCCCTATCTACCGCATGCCCCCTTGCCAAGCCGGATGCCCACTGCCATCTGCAGGTGGGGTCGTCACCTCCACCACGGGCGTCCACCTCCGGCAATGAGATTGAGGCGAGGATGCCCAATTTGCTCCTACTAGCCACCACGGACAACCACTTTACTGCCCTTGCAGCAATGACGATGCATCCATTGCTGAAGTTGCATGGAGCCGCCTAGTGGCGGAGCTTCAGACTGATTGTTGGGCGGGGCATGCTAAGAAACTACACACATCACTTGTTTTTCAAGTCCAATTTTCCTGTCACTCTTCCCTATTTTCTGTTGGGTTGGGCGGGCCAAGGCCCAGTTTGGCCCAACATAGCTCCGACCTAGGAGCCGCCCCCTGATTAAATCGATCCAGTTTGGATTGCAAATGGTCTTCTTCCTAGAGACCTAGGTTTCATCAAACCAGCAAGTGATGATGCATGCAGACAGTGACTACTTGGCGGATAAACACAAGTAAAAAAAAGTACCGAAAGGACAAAAGAAAACCAAAAGTTCAATGCAGATTGGTTTGTTGTTGCAAACATAGTCGGCATAGTGTAGATGATCGTCCCACCAAGAGAGGTTTTTGGCGTCAAAGTCGTCTCCTCATCGTCTCACGTATTGGCAGAACTTTGTGCAAATAACATGTTGAGACTATCACTACCGGACTCGCGGTCTATGCCTACGGCCACGGGCCGTCGGCATAGGCCCCTAGGCCGTCGGCATAGATCTATGCCGACGGCAGCCGTCGGCATAGAGCCGTCAGTCTAGATTACGTCAGCGTACTCCTGTCAGACCGTCGGCATAATAATGCCGTCGGCATAGGGGGGTATGCCGACGGCCCTGGCGCAGCCGTCGACATAGTTTAGCCGTCGGCGTAGTTTTCCGTCTAACGGCAACGGACGGCGCCGTCAAACTGCTGGCGGGTCAGGAGGCGACACGTGGTAGGGCTATGCCTACGGCAAAGCCGTCGGCATAGGTTAAATCTATGTCGACGGCTTTGCCGTAGGCATAGCCCTGCCACGTGTCGCCTCCTGGTGTAACCTGGTGGCATGGCTATGCCTACGGCAAAGCCGTTGGCATAGATATAAATCTATGCCGACGGCTTGGCCGTAGGCATAGCCCTGCCACGTGTCGCCTCCTGGTGGCTCCTGAGCGTATCTATGCCGACGGCTTTGCCGTAGGCATATTTTTTTTATATATTCCCTCTTTTCTCTTTTCCAATTCATTTGACAACATTTCAAAACAGAATAATATGAAATATGACAGTTCATCAACATCATTTAAACATAGTCAAGTTCATCATCTAAAGATCATCACCGGCGAAAGTCCACGAACATAAGAGTAGTGCAAGACATGAAACATCATAAAAGTTGAAACATGAAAGACATGGCACAACGGCCGCATACACTGAATCATCATCGACATCAAGCACCACCGAGTCCACCTCCTCCAAAACCACCCCCACCACCGAGTCCACCTCCTCCAAAACCACCACCACCATCGAGTCCACCTCCGCCAAAACCACCACCAAGTCCACCTCCGCCAAAACCGCCACCGCCAAGTCCTCCTCCGCCAAAACCGCCACCGCGACCACCATCACTCTGCCAGATCGAAGTGACTGGGGTCGACGGAGCAGGAGTCGAGCCACCGGTCCCCTACATGTTTGAAAGAAGATTCTAACGGTAAATATGACATGATAGTGTTGAATGAACGAGAACTAGTTTGTCATTAGTTAGGCAAATTTACTAACCGGAGTATCACCGCCTAGTGCCAGCCATTCCTCGAACGTGGGAATGTGTGGGGCGTCTCCCGCAGGTGGTGGTGGGGGTCCAACTTGTGGTGGCTCCGTGCGGTTAGTCCAAGACGCCAACATAGCCTGGATGTTAGTTAAACAAGTCCACTTAGAAACAAGCCGTGATCAACAAAGTTAGAAGGAATGAAAGTGCAAATTTGAGCTTGGTTTAAGAGGGCAAAACTAACCGCCATCACTTGACGGCTGTAATCATCGTTTGCCTTCACTCGTTGCAAGTACTCCCTCACCTCAATATGCCTATGCTCGAGAAAGGTCTGATATGCCTACAAAATTGAGGTTGTTTCTAAGTGGCAGTGATGAAAATAAACTAAGAAAGATAGAGACAAAGAAGATAAGGGGAAGTACTTACAGCACGTTGGCGGACTAAGGGAGGCTGCGAACGCCCCGTACTCTCTAACGGGCTCGGGTTGGTAGCTCGAAGCCGTGTGTACGAGATCGACGGAGTGACCAAGCCATCGAAACACGGATACCGGCCATGGGACTTACCCTGGATGGCCACCACCGCCGTGTCATCGATCTGAGACAGGGCGACCTCAGGAACGGGAACATCCGGATGCAACTTCTGATAGTTCTGAGTGTAAGACTCCAGGTGTTTCTCGGTGTTGCCGTAGTACTAGCTCTCGCCCTCCTTTCGATCACTCCGCTCGCGGGCCAGCTTCCACGACTCCATGTCTGAGAGCGGCCTTTGCAACTTGTCCTCCTGCAACGTCAAACAGAAGTTAGCCATACATAAGAACATGACGGTAAAGAAGAACCAAAATGCATCTTTCATATAGATATACCTTCATGGCCTTGAAGCCCCAGTGGTTCCTGTTTACTTGGCCGTGTGTCCCGTCTTTTCCACGGTTAGCCCGGGCCTTGATGCTCTTGGCAACAAACTCTGGATCATCACCGACCCACCTATCCACCAAACACGCCCATCCGTCATGCCTTCCATAGCACCAACGAGGAACAACCTATGCAAATTTTAGAAGCATGACATGTGAGCACGAAACATATAGTTGACTCCTTGAAACAATGAAAAGTCAGTAATAGTTACCATCATGAACTGCTCCCTGCTCATGGTAATTTTTTGCCTCTGTGCTTGAGTTTTGGTCATCTTTTGTTGCAGGTAGATGTGGTAGTACTATGAGACGGCAACCCAACGCACCTCGTACTGCAACTGACGAGCTTTCTTCTTTGCAGACGCAAGTAAGACCACGTCGGCTCTGGTCCTTGTGCTCATCAAGAACTCTATAGAGTTGCTGCAATCATGCATAAACCAGAAGCAAACAAGGCATGATTTGAGTGATTCAATGATAAACTATGAACGAAACTAAAGACAAGTGATTCAAAAGGGAACTTACCCAAAATTTGGTGATCACGACCTTAGCGGCCGTCCCGTACTCCGCGTTGCTGCAAGCCTCGTAGTGGGCCCAGCTTGTGGCCAAAACACGCAGCTGTGGGTCCCTGTCTGGCCGCGGGCAGAATAGGCCAGGCCAAAACTGCTTCAACAGGACAGTGAGAAGGTCGTTCGGTTTACGGCCCTTTCCGTGAAGGATCCAGTTACTGCAAAAGAATCAAAGGGTTGCCATGTGTACAATAAAAAAATGTTGTCATGTGTTGAAAGTATGATTGAGATGCACTTACTCTGTCCCCGCAGGTTCAATGAGCCACTTGTGCACCTCGATAGAAGGTGGTGTAGGTACTCCGGCATTACCACGCAGCCACCCCTACGGAGCACCCGGTGGCAAGTCACCCCACAACTCGGGGTCAACCTCCCCTCCACCCTCCTCCTCCTCCTCGGACTCCTCCTCCTCGGCCTCCTCCTCCTCACCCTCCTCCTCCTCGACATCAGGAATATACTCCTCCTCCTCAGACTCAGAAGCTGCATCAGCATAGGAGGGCATCGAAGAAGACCCTCCTATTTCGGACACGGCCCGGAGTTTTTTGGCCCGGTTGCCTCTCCCCCACCTCCTCGTCCTCTAGGGGCTCTCCCCCCACCCCCTCCTCCTCTAGGGTCTCCTCCCCCGCCCCCTCCACCTCCCTGTGAGGTGCCATCCTCGCGTAGTCGGGAGGGAACCTTGTGGGCTCGTCCACACCGGGGAGCAACATCCGGGTCAAACCCATAGCTAAATCCACTCCGTGTAGACCCGACGCGGCAGTTTCCCCCCTCCAGGTGCCGGCGGCGGCGACGTCCGTGACGGGGGGCACACCCCGGAGATGCGTGTCGCCTCTTCGGACATGCCACAACACCATCCCGCATGTATGAGGGCCCGGTACGACGCTTCGGTAGCATTGCTACCCCCCAGGGCCCCCGTCCTGCCTAACCCTGGAGCGGTTGACCACGAGATCTAGCTCTTTGACTTCCCACGGACGGGCTTTGACGAGTGGACCTCTCCAGCCGGTTGTGTTAGTTCGGCCCATAGGGACACCCGGGAGCAATATCCGGGCCAAACCCACAGCTACATCCACTCCATGTAGACCCGACGCGTCCGTTTCCCCCCTCCCGGTGCCGGCGGCGGGGCCGTCCGTGAGGCGAGCCACGCCCCGGAGACGCGTGTCGCCTCTTCGGACATGCCACAACACCACCCCGCATGCATGAGGGCCTGATACGACGCTCCGGTGGCATTGCTACCCCCAGGGCCCCCGTCCCGCCTAACCCTGTAGCGTTTGACCATGAGATCTAGCCCTTTGACTTCCCACGGACGGGCTTTGACCAGTGGACCTCTCCACCCGGTTGTATCGAGTCGGCCTAGAGGGACACCGGGGAGCAACATCCGGGCCAAACCCACAGCTAAATCCACTCCGTGTAGACCCGACGCGTCCGTTTCCCCCCTCCAGGTGCCGGCGGCGGCGCCGTCCGTGACGGTGGCCACACCCCGGAGACGCGTGCCGCCTCTTCGAACATGCCACAACACCACCCCGCATGTATGAGGGCCCGGTACGACGCTCCGGTGGCATTGCTACCCCCCAAGGCCCCCGTCCCGCCTAACCCTGGAGCGGTTGACCACGGGATCTAGCCCTTTGACTTTGCACGGACGGGCTTTGACCAGTGGATCTCTCCACCCGGTTGTGTCGGGTCGGCCCAGAGGGACACTGGGGAGCAACATCCGGGCCAAACCCACAGCTAAATCCACTCCATGTAGACCAGACGCGTCCATTCCCCCCCCCCCTCCAGGTGCCGGCGGCGGCGCCGTCCGTGACGGGGCCACACCACGGAGATGCGTGCCGCCTCTTCGGACATGCCATAACACCATCTGGTTGTGGTAGGTCATCCGATATATATAAACACTTGGAGCAAAGTCCCCTTCGTATAGACCCGATGCGGCTGTTCCCCATTCCAGTTGCCGGCTGGCGTGCCGTTCGTGAGGGGGGTCACAACGCTTTGTACAGAACCGAAAAATAATGTATGTATGCTTATTAACACATACTGTATGTAAGTTAGTTAAATAAAAATAATATAAAAAACAGTGAAGAAAAAGAAAAAAACTATATGTATGATTATTAACACATACTATATGCTTATTAACACAATCTATAGGTATGCTTATTAACACATATTGTATGCTTAATAATAATAATAATAATAATACTATATGGAAAAAAAGAAAGAAAAAAAGAAAAAAAAAACTATGCCGACGGCAAAGCCGTCGGCATAGGTGCGGCCAGGGCAGATGGACAGCGTCGCGGATCGATGACGTGTCGGCTATGCCGACGGCTGCCGTCGGCATAGCTCCTGGTCGGTGCGCTCTGGATCGGTGACGTGTCACCTGTATCTATGCCGACGGCAATCGTCACGGCCGTCGGCATAGATTTGACGTCGTTAGCCGGCCGTGATGACAGTTGTCAGCGGGCCCGCATCTATGCCGACGGCCTATATATGCCGACGGCAGCTGTAGGCGTAGTCTGGAATAAGCCGACGGCCTATATATGCCGACGGATGCTGTCGGCGTAGACGCGGATAGCCCGACGGTCATTGTACGCCGACGGCCAGGAGTTAGTTGTCGGCATAGCT
The DNA here is from genome assembly GCF_018294505.1 of Triticum aestivum. NCBI lineage: Eukaryota > Viridiplantae > Streptophyta > Magnoliopsida > Poales > Poaceae > Triticum > Triticum aestivum. Next base: position 262,582,786 of record NC_057810.1, on the reverse strand, counting down.
CGGACTAGGCCGACGGCAGCCGTCGGCATATATTTGGCTGTCGGCGTAGAGCCTTGTTCCGGTAGTGTATGGTGTAACCCGTGAGTATTACTCCCTTCGTTCCAAAATAGATGACTCAACTTTATACTAATTTTATACTAAAATTAGTATAAAGTTGAGTCATCTATTTTGGAAATTTTGGAACGGAGGGAGTTGATGCGAAAAGTATAAGGGAGACACAAAGTACACAAGGTGTAGGGTATGGCTCTTCACTTTATTATTCAATATAGGCGTTGTATATAGGCGGCTTTTGGCGAAGAGGAAAGACCCAGGTGGGGTCGGTTGCCTAACATCAATCCAATGTTGTGGCATCAACAAGTCATGCATGTATTCATAAGTTATAATTTTCTACTGATATATTGATGCAAATAATGCCACCTGATCAAGTCATTCATGTGTTTTTTTAGGGATAAGGTCATGCATGTCCATCAGAAGTTTAACTTTTCCTTTAATTTTTATATGGTCAAGGACGATATATATGTGCTTCACATTTTTGGTAAATATGGCTGCACGTGAAGTTTAGTTCAAAAGTCTCTTTTTATAAATCATTTTGCCCATAGTTCGTAGGTGTTATTGTTTTCAAAATGCAGCCCAATGACACTACTACATTTGTTGTTGTTTTTTCACTAGTTTTACTTGTTTCTAAACACATATTTATACATCTATTTTAACACAATTCTCGCAGCAACCATAGGGGTGGATGAGCGTGACAACTTGCACCTAGTAAGTACTCCCTCCGTCCGGAAATACTTGTCGTAGAAATGGATACAAATGGATGTATCTAGAACTAAAATACATCTAGATACATCAATTCCTCAGACAAGTATTTCCGGACGGAGGGAGTAATAATCATATAAATTAGCAAACTGTATCCACACCACAATTAACATATGAACTCCGAAAAGACTGATTTCTATAGAAAGATGTAATTCCCATGTTTGCTCCATAAAGTTTTTCTTCTCAACTCTCAAGCCTCGGTAGCAATAGGTATGTATGAGGGCTAAAAGTAGGGATGCAAGATTGGGTCTCGCTAGGCAAAACATGCAAAATTAGTACAAAATCTAGACGCACCAAGGATCTGCATGTTGGAAAGCACGATGCAGGTTCTAGCACTGTTGGTACCAATCGTTGGTGAAAACTGCAGCTGTTTTGGACTAAATTAGGGCTAAGGTCATCAGTGTCCCACTACAACAGATCACGGTAACGCTAACACTGTTGAGAAACTGAGGATATGAAATACTCCCTCCATTTCTAAATACAAGCCCTTTTAGAGATTTCAATGCGAACTACATACGGATGTATATAGACATATTTTAGAGTGTAGATTCATTCATTTTGCTCCGTATGTAGTTCATATTGAAATCTCTAAAAAAGACTTATATTTAAGAATGGAGGGAGTATATTGGTACCAATTGTTGGTGAAAACTGCAGCTGTTTTAGTACCCATGACATTTAGTTGAGTAGAATCGGACTGATAACTCTTGCCTCTCTCAGTAGTAGTTTCAACCTATTCCAATTACCTTTGACGATTTGGCCTATATGCCTCTTCCAGTTAGCAAAGCCAAATTACCTCCTCAGTCACTTACTGACTCCTCAGTGGTATCGCCAATAAATTCTCAGCACTTTGAGAGTGGCTTCATCCCAGATCACCTAGCACAAGCCCACAAAGGTTAGAGCTGAAGTTGCTGCTGCCCCATAACAACCTGAACCACATTCACGAACCGACCATCAGACTACAGTCTTTTTGTCATTCTGACGTTCAGCAAGTGTCTGAACAAAATCTCCTGTTTGTAAGAGTGGATAAATTATAAGGAAGTCCCTGACAATATATTTAACTTTATTTAGAAGTATATACAAGCGCATCAGACCAACTTCACCTGTAGATGTAGTGATTCATCACCGCCACTGGATATTATCATTTAGTACAATTCCCATCCTAATTTCAAGCTGGCTAGCATATGTTTGTAGCTCTTGCACACTAATCTCGATGCAACTCGTTCATAAGTTACAGCTATTGAGCCAAAAGATGGTCTTCCTCTGCAATATGAACAGGCATATGCTCTACAGCAGTCCAAGTTCCCCGTCGGTCTGCACAATACTGTGGCGTGCATTCATTCATTTAGCACGCCCAGAGTTGCCAAGGTTCAGACAGTAGCAATTCAACACCTGAAATAGGTTGACAAGAAAATATATTGAAATTAAATAAGCACAAACACGATTGACCGAGTGAGAGAAGTTACCAATAGTATTTCTGAAATACTGGCAGTTGCTCATATCTCAATGTCCTTGATAAGTCCTCTTTTTTGCCAAAAGTAAAGCTCGAGCCATCATAAATATGAAGTGTATCCCCCACCAAGTGGTACTCTTGGATGGAATAATGCTTTGATTGACAGGCTTGGGCAACATTGGAAGCCAATACTCTAATGAAAAAAGTAAGAATATTAGCTCAAGAGTAGTAAAGCTTCTTTGACCGAAATTGACCCGTGAATGCACCATTGCAACATTACTAAGGGATTGTACAATGGACTGATGTCATCCCTCCCCAGAGATATCACATAGGATTTTTGCTGAGTTGGAAAAGAGAGACGACTGCCTTAGCTAATGGATGGTCTCTTAGAGTAATAAGGGAAAGCATTACCACAGTTGTACTAGATGCCATTGTAACACCCTGGATGTAACTTTCCATCTTTGTAACTCCAACTCTTGCCATTTTCGGCTATGTGATATGTTATTCCCTCCGTGGTTGGGTTTTGTCTTTTGTTTTGCATTTTATTCATGTCATGCATATCATATCATGTCATCATGTGCATTTCATTTGCATACGTGTTCGTCTCATGCATCCGAGCATTTTCCCCGTTGTCCGTTTCGCAATCCGACACTCCCACATGCACCGGTGCACCCCTCTTGTCTCTTTTCGTGTGCGGGTGTTGAACGTTCTCGGAATGGACCGAGCCTTGCCAAGTGGCCCTGGCATAGCACCGGTAGACCGCATGTCAAGTTTCGGGTCATTTGGAGCTCGTTTGGTACTCCAACGGTTATCCGCATAACCGCAAAGGCCTCTTTTGAGTTGCAGCCCAACACCCCTCCAAAACAGCCCAATAACCCATCTAAGTCACTTCCATGCTCTCCGCCGTCGGATCACGATCGTGTGGGCGAAAACTACACCTCATTTGGACACTCCTAACTTCCTCTACCTACAAATATGTGCCCATCCCCGAATTTTTCGGGCAAACCCTAGCCCCGCTCCTCTCCCCGCCGCCGGACACGTCCGGACGGAGCCGGACGCGTCCGCGCCGCCGCCGCCCGGCGAACCAGGGCGCGACACGTGGCACCCGGCCACTGCGCGCCGCCCCGGCCCGCCGAGCCCGCAGCCGGCCCCCGCGGCCCGCGTCCCCGCCGCCCGCCTCGGCCGCCCGCTGCCGCCGGCCCGGAGCTCGCCGCCCGGCCGCCTCCGCCCGAAGCTCGCCTCCGCCCGCGCCCGGCCGCGGCGCCCGCGCCCAGCCGCCTCCGCCCGAAGCCCGACGCCGCCGGCCCCGCCCTCCGCCGGATCCGGCCACCTCGACCCTCGCCGGAGCCGCCTCGTCCTCCTTCCGGCCAACTCCGGCGCCGCCTCGGCTTCCGTGCAGCCGGAGCCAGATCCGATCTGGACCTCTAGGTTGACTTCTTCTCCCCCGAATTCGTCTAAGTCCCTTTTCTGGCAGTAATTTTGTTGCATGTTCATCGCACCACAACTTTGCACCCGTGGCTCCGTTTTGGGCGTGTAGCATACCGAATTGTTCGTCTCGACGTGTACATCATTTCATCTCATTGCATCATTTTCATTTTAGCTCATATTGTTGCCCGAAATGCTGTTGGAAGAGTGCTTCATAATGTTAGTTTCAGATTCTTATCAGAACATGCACTTTTGTCATTTTTGTCATGATTGATGTGTGCATCCTATGTACTTGAGCCCTACATGTGTTTTGATCTATGCCATGCCATCTTTGCAGAGGTGCTTACCATGTATTTTTGTGATCAATGTGGTGACTAGCACAAGCATGCAAACTAGGCTACGTGATATTGCTGATTTCAGTCCCTGTTCTGTTGTTATTTTTATGTCATGTAAACTTGATGCTACAGAGAGATTCATGTATATTTTGAAATACTTCAGTAAGGGTGTTTTGAACATATGGTTATGCTCTATCCATTCATGCCCCTGTTTGAAATTATGGAGTAGTCTAGCATGTCATTTTCGTGCTCTACTTTTGCTACAAAATGTTTCCTGGCAGATTGTTTACATGTTATTCAATTTTGCCAAGGTTGTTGTAGTTGATCCTTGCATGCTATGATGTTGTTCTTGCCATGTATAGCTTCTATATCATGTCTTCTTGATGGATGGATGCTTAGTTTATCATGAAATGCTCTGTAATGAGTGCATCGAGCTCGCGAAGATGCTGTCATAATTCTGTCAATGCCACGTCCTGTTTGCTGAATCTGTTAACGAAACTTGCTATGTTTACATGGGTGCCATCATTTCTTCTGGTCCTTTTTGGCTCATGGTCAGTAAGGGACTTTTGTTCTATGCTTTGAGTAGAACCATGTCATGCCTTGTTTTGCTATTATAAGTTCCTGTAGCATGTTGATAACTTGCTCTGAACATTGCTTCCTGATGCTGTTTATGCCATGTTCAACCTGATATTTTTGCACTTTCGCCATGCTTGTTTGAACCTGTTGTGGTGTGATTTAGTCGTAGCTCAGTGTTCCTCTTTTGTTAAGCATCTCCTGTAGATCACTGCCATATGCTTTGTTTTTATGTTGGGGTGCTGTAGCATAGTTTCTTGTTGCATGCTAAGTAGCATCGTGCTGTTAATCGCAGCTTTATGCCTTTCTTGTTTTGCTTGCCTTTTGCAAACCGTGCATCCGTTCCCGGTGATCCTTATATCGATTTCAATCGAAATCATCTCATCTTTCCAGCGGCATACTTGGTTTGCCAAGTTGATGCCTTGTTCATCATTTTTCCTCCCGGAGCACGCATATGCATTGTATATCACATCTCGCATATCATGACATGTATTGCATCATGTTGCTTGTGCATTGCACCGTGATTTATTGTGGTTCCTTTGCTTGTGTTCTTGTCTTGGGTAGAGCCGGGAGACGAGTACGTGCACGAGGAACCTGTTGAGTACGCTAACGAGGATCAAGCCTTCGACAACTCTGAGAACTTTGCAGGTAAGATGACCATACCTTCGATATCACTTCTATCTTTGCTTTGCTAGTACTCGCTCTATCGCTATGTTAGCTCTACCTGCCACTGTTTATCATGCCTCCCTATTGCCATGTCAAACCTCTAACCATCCTGTCCTAGCAAACCGTTGTTTGGCTATGTCACCGCTTTTGCTCAACCCCTCTTATAGCGTTGTTGGTTGCAGGTGAAGATGAAGTTTGTTCCTGGTCGGAACATGGATATTTTGGGATATCACAATATCTCATGTTTATTTAATGCACCTTATATACTTGGTAAAGGATGGAAGGCTCGGCCTTATGCCTGGTGACTTGTTCCACTCTTGCCACCCTAGTTTCCGTCATACCGGTGTTATGTTCCTTGATTTTGCGTTCCTTACACGGTTGGGTGATTTATGGGACCCCCTTGACAGTTCGCTTTGAATAAAACTCCTCCAGCAAGGCCCAACCTTGGTTTTACCATTTGCCACCTAAGCCTTTTTCCCTTGGGTTTTCACGAGCCCAAGGGTCATCTTTATTTACCCCCCCCCCCCCGGGCCAGTGCTCCTCCGAGTGTTGGTCCAAACTAGAGCACCGTGCGGGACCATTCCTTGGCAACTTGGATTACGTCGGTACCTGTACGTTTAGCTTATCCGGTGTGCCCTGAGAACGAGATATATGCAGCTCCTATCGGGATTTGTCGGCACAGCGGGTGGTCTTGCTGGTCTTGTTTTACCATTGTCGAAATGTCTTGCGAACCGGGATTCCGAGACTGATCGGGTCTTCCCGGGAGAAGGTTTATCCTTCGTTGACCGTGAGAGCTTATGATGGGCTAAGTTGGGACACCCCTACAAGGAATTTTATCTTTCGAAAGCCGTGCCCGCGGTTATGAGGCAGATGGGAATTTGTTAATATCCGGTTGTAGATAACTTGACACTTGACTTCATTAAAATGCATCAACCGTGTGTGTAGCCGTGATGGTCTCTTCTCGGCGGAGTCCGGGAAGTGAACACGGTTTGAGTTATGCTTGACGTAAGTAGTTTCAGGATCACTTTTTGATCACTTCTAGCTTCTCGACCGATGCGTTGCTTCTCTTCTCGCTCTCACTTGCGTATGTTAGCCACCATATATGCTTAGTGCTTGCCGCAGCTCCACCATATTACCCCTTTTTCCTACCTATGAGCTTAAATAGTCTTGATCTCGCGGGTGTGAGATTGCTGAGTCCCCGTGGCTCACAGATTCTACCAAAACAGATGCAGGTGCCGAGGATACCAGCGCAAGCGGCGCAACCGAGCTCAAGTGGGAGTTTGATGAGGCCCTTGGTCGTTACTATGTATCGTTTCCAGATGATCAGTAGCGGAGCCCAGTCGGGACGATCGGGGATCTAGCATTTGGGGTTGTCTTCTTTTCATTTGGATTTGACCGTAGCCGGTCTATGAGTGTATTTGAATGATGTATGACCTTAATTATGTATTGTGTGAAGTGGCGATTGTAAGCCAACTCTCTTTATCCCATTCTTGTTCAGTACATGGGATTGTGTGAAGATGATCCTTCTTGCGACAAAACCACCATGCGGTTATGCCTCTAAGTCTGTGCTTCGACACGTGGGAGATATAGCCGCATCGTGGGTGTTACAGCCATCCCCTAGTTATACATTTTCTGATTAAATCATCATCACACAATTTAAGAGGAATGCAAGCAATAATTGCTAGAAATAACTCATTGTCTTGCATGTTTTTACTGTCATCTCTGGCTGATACGGAGGGCCAAGAAAGCTGCCTTCACCATCTAATGTATACTTGTATTTCATAGAGCTGACAAGTATATCACACAAAATGTCAGCAAGTTCTAGAAAAGCTACATACAAATATCACCCAAAGCCTCAAGTGTGTGGATTATCTGCTGGCCTCCAGAATCATGGAGCTACTGAATTTTCTGTTAGTCTTATGCATGGTAATAGAAGCAAGAATAAGATAATATGTTGCAGATAAGTGAATGGATTTTGTTTAGAAACGTGGTCAATTCTTCTGGTAATTTTATGTTAATCTCTAACAAATAATAATACCCAAAGCAAAACATTCAACTATTCTGGTTCCACAAAACTTGAAAACCAACTGTACTTTTTCAGGCCAGAACGCCAGATCACTGGCTGCCAATATTCCTTGGAGCAACTGTGTTTCAAACTGTACAAGACCCCACTACTCTATTATAACCATGAAGCAGGTAGATAGGTTGTCTCTCTTGCCACCCATTAGTTCATACGTAATTTACTAGAACTAGGCCTCCAAAGGATTGATGGATGAGACAACTTTTCTTAGAACAGAATATCATGAAATCAGTCGAAATTACAGGCAGGGAGACATGTAAGGGGATTTGAATGGACACTTACTGGTATGCTCAATATGTCACCTTGAGAATTGGTCAGTACTGGCAGTGTTCGTCTTGCAGAAGCTGGAATAGATTTCAGGACCTCCAGAGCTTTCATTGCTGATAACTGTAAATATCTAGAGTGCTTCAGGAGTCCATCATCCTCCAATTTATTAATGGAAACTTTTGAGACATTGTGATTCTCTTCAATTGAGCGGATTTTAGAAACTTCAGCAAGGAACAACCAATCGGTATCAAACATGTGACGAACTGCAAGACTTCCGTCCTGATTCACTGCACAATGCTGGCATAGGAGGTTTTTACTGTCTTGTGAGCATATTCCATTTGAAACTACCTCCAAAACATTCCATGTAATCAAGAACTTGCTCATAAAGTGACATGTTTCACCAGGCCAGAGAAAAAGAACTTTCACATCAGGAAAGTTTGTTTTCTCCAAGTATTGTTCTTCATTTTTATGTTTAGTTGCACAAAATTTCTGATGCTCTTCTGTTTGCAGATAAAGGAGTTTTTCTAACACAAAATCACCTATTATATTGCGATCCTTTGCTCTATTCAGAACATCAGTAGAAGAACTATAATTCGCAAAAGATATGCTTGAGCAGTGTAGAAATTCGTTGGAGTGTACGCGCGCTTCACGTGCTATCTGATCAATCTCAGGTACTGGTGAAGGCTGTTCTTCATAGGAACACTTGTAGGACATCTCAACAGAAAATGACTCCATCGAGTCAACAGAGGAACAGACTAGTACTTTTGTACCTTTAGACTTTGGAAAAGCACAAAGGTAACAACCAGCTACAGTAAGGGCACCCTGCAGGAGATTGAAGTATTACTCGGTGAATCAATAAGATCTTCTTATGCTAGAGGCTGAAGAATATAGCTAATCATGACAGGCATAAATGCATATAGAGCCCAATAATGTTTCCCTAAAGAGAATCCACATGTGCTGTTTACTACTGCATAATTCATTTTATTATAAGATATCGGACCCTAGATTATATCCTTTGGTACAATAGGATAGACCTAAAGAATAACAAGCTGAGACTCTTCTTTTTTTAAGGGAGACTGTAAGGAAGCAATATATGTAGCTCATTTAGAAGTTTGTGAGATAACACTGAAATAGGTAAGAAGAAAGAACCTTGCAAGGTGTATTACGGATGTAGTCCATGAACAATCGAGCAGATCTGCCACGGATTGGCCTGTGCCTCTGTGAAACAAACTAGAAACAACTAAATATCAATATTCCATCCCACAAACAATCTGATGAGAAACTTTAACAGAAAACCTTTTGACAATATGTGTTACTATAAACAAACTATGATGAATTTAAAATGTACCTGTAATACACAAGCTAAATATTGTGAAAGAGAAAGATCATCAACATTTTGCGCATCAAGTTTTTCCAGGTCAATGACAGCATACCCATACTGCAAACAATAAAGGAATTTTGAGGGGAAAAAGAGTCCAGGAAATTCAATAATAGCATGGTACTAGGAGACTTCAAATCCAGGTACAGAAGAAAGGGCAGACCTCCGTTATTGTGATAGACTGCTTGACAGCCATACTGCAGGCATTGTCGACACACGCTCGTGTCAACCGGCATGCGTATATCAGTTTCTGAAGTTCTAACTGAAAGGTACCTGAAGATAAAAGGTCTTGTCAGATGAATGCATATAAACACACCACCTCCCCGGCGCACACACGCACACAATATGTAGGTAGAAATATTGTGATTAACTCGAACATGTTCCTCATATGTGTCTGGTTAATAGCTCTACTCGATGTCTCCATTCCCATATAATTCACAAGTAACTCTAATTAGAAAAGTAAGAATGGTGATAATGCAATTAATTATGCATGCTCGACTGCTCATTTGACAATGCCGTCTGCTCATTTCACTCCCTTAATTATCATGCTCAACTCTAACGGTCTATATTATGACTTGGAAGGAGAATTAGTTAGCACAGACAACTTTATCGAGAATTAGATACCATGAAAACATAATTATGCTCTCTTTTGAACCACAGATTGAATAACCACCTTAAACGAGTAAGATTAACTTAACTACTGTGTTCCTCCTACTGACTCCATTTTTTGTGTCACTAAGACACAGAACATGCTTCACTATACAATATTAAGATTTCATGTTCGAAATAGAATCAGACCCAAGCAAGAAACATTAAAAACCAATAAATCACATGGAAAATTATCCTGATTCCAGGAGATAAATAGCTCCATTTGATGAGCATTATTATTCATCTATTCAAGGGAATTACACAATTGTGGATGGGCAATGGACAATGGATCAAGTTTGTCCCAATAACCAAGTATGACACTTATCATAGTTAATTGTGTGAAAACACTATCAAAACTCAAGGAATTAAGCATGTCTAACATAACATGTAAGGAACCATGAATGCTCAGCCAAACAATAAACAGCTATCCAATGCTTGCCAATACATATTCCAAATCAACAGTATAGTTGATTGATACAAAAATGAGCTATGCACCTGATGACAAGCATCCTCCTCACACCATATAGCATTTTGATAACAACCAGAAGACATGAGGATCATGAAAACAACACACGAGGACTATAAAAAAATTATATCGGTAGCTAAGTGCAACTGCAAACCTTCGGTGGATAAACATCTCAAAGATGCTCGAATGCGGTTCCTGGCATACTGCATACTATTATTTGTTGGATCTTCAACCCAGAAATGATTACTTCCTTGACATATCTGTGGAGAACGGTTTACCAATTCGTGAAAGGCACATAAAATTTTCATTTTGAAACAACTGACAGCTCAAATCAATAGAGATTTTTCTATGGAAGGCTTTATTTTCAAAACCAGATAAAAGAAGCTTTAGTGTCCATATGAACTTTATCAAGTTATCATTTCTCCTTCAGAATAGTTAGTAATGTGGGTAACAATGCCATTCAGTAAAGATAGGCTGACTCTATGAAACTCTGAAAATAAAAGGCTTGGTAAAATGTTACTTGGGTTGGTAAACTTGGCATTTAAACCTCCTAAATCTGTATAAGTGTGTCAATAAAGGCCTAAATATATTTGATTACCAACTAATCATCATAATGATATGGCACTTCAAGCCCTACTTAACCTAAAATTTAATCATGTGTTTGATCAATACTAATCTAAACTTGTAAATGTTGCCCAATGACATGTAAAAAGCTCCATTGAAACTTCAAATGGAAAATAATCCCATCGATTTCAAAATGTGATCATATGATCAAAATCTGATTTTGCTCAAGTGCCATGTCATCCCTAACTATAATAAGAATAGGATTGGGCCTTTCTCAGCCCATTTACACAAAGTTGTGGACTAAAATGAATTACTGATTCCAAATAGCATGAGACGTTATCAAAAGCTTACCTTATACATGTCATCTTTTGAAAAGTCAAGCATGGGCCGAACAAGAAGGATGCCATAACGACAAAAATTATGTCCATCATATTTTAAATTAGGTGCAAACAATTGGGACACAAAGGCTGTACCAGCAAGACCTAGAACCCTGCTGTTGCGAGATAATCTCAGAACAAAGAGCTCTGCCTGCAATTGGAAGACTTAATTCATTCAGATACAAAATATAGTCTGCAGTGGCAATGATTGACAAGTAGATCATCGAAGATGCAATTATACATTAGATTAACTGATACTCAGGCATCACAATGAACATTGCTAAAAAATAAACTAAAAGGCTTTTATGTCTTCACTTTATACCATTCATCCATGCAATCAAATGACCATGTAGATTTACCCTCGCAACTAAGTGGGCAAATCAAGATAGAGTGGTATATGAATGCACAATAGCGCCATATCTAAAGCTAACTCACTTTTTATGAATTCTAGTGGGGTTTGTACTAGCATAAGCTGAGAAACTTGAAAATTACTGCACGCCTTTGAATATATCAACAGCTGTCATTTAGTTTCATGCTCTTTAATAGAAGTAATTCTTTGCGAGTGCCGACATCTTCACCATTAAAACAAAAAAATGAACACATCTTCATCTTAACAGACCTGGTCATCAGAGTGGTGTGCAATAAGCAACACTCCTATTTGCTGCTTTATACAAATGTCCAACAGTTTTTGGTACCTGAATTTATAAGAACAAGTTGCGTCAGGCTTTATCAAAATGGACTAAGATGTTCTGTGTTTGCGAACAAACTGGCAGACGGAATTGAAAGAACATACACTACACTTACATATAGGCAAATATTCCACAAAGAACACAAGTATCATTTTTATCATGGCGGTATATTAATAGATTTATATATTTTAGTGGTCAGTGTACAACATGTCAAATTTTAGTATTTCAATTCTTTCTTGGCAAGAGGACACATGTGACCTAGGCAAAGGTAGCTACTTAGCCACCACAGTTCTGGATGTCAACGATGCTGAAGAAAATTCAGTTACATATATAGGCAAATACTCCACAAAGAATGTTCAGACACTTAGGTACATATACGTGAATATTCCACAACCAACACAACAATAATTTCCATCACAACTATGAAATGATAATGGGAAAAACTGTGCCTTAGCAGAGAGCCACAACTATGTCTTCGCAGACGCCAAAAATGTGTTTCCGTCTGAAATGATTAGAAAAACAATTGTGTCTTAGCAGAAGCCACAACTATGAAGATTGCTCGACCAACATAGGTCCTTTTATATAACCACAGCACTGATGTGATGAATATCCTACTGATCTCGAGCTTCTGTAGCACACTTATATATTCATATCTGGATATCACTGACAAAGAACACAAAGCATTACATGGTAAAGTAGAACAGCGGAATGAGCTTAAAGAAAATTTGGCCAAAACTAACTCTATATTTCAATGCCTCCAACATATAAATAGCCATGAACACTGAGTTTGTATCAAGTGAAAATAATCTGATATCAATAACGGGCAAAACAGGACAGACAGATACCTCATTTCGCGGGCTGCCTCTTGCAGATGCCCTAGGTTTGGCCGCCCATTAGGCCACTCACATCTGGCAATTTCGCACATAACACCTACAACAGAGTCGTAACACCTCAAGAATCATCATCTTTCATGTCTTATGCAAATGCAGCCCGAGACACCTAAGTATCAGCAGCTCTACCAAAGTTCTTGTAAACCAGCTTTTATTCAAAAATAATACTCCCTCCATTCCAAAATAGATGACTCAACTTTATACTGACTTTAGTACAAAATTGAGTCATCTATTTTGGAACGGAGGGAGTAATACAGAAGTTGCATGTCATAAGCTTACCCATGCCGTGCACCCGGTCACGCACTAGCTGCGCCTCGTCGGCGCTCTCGAGCCGCAGCCCATGGTCGACCACGACCCCCAGGAGCCCCTCCACGAATCCCTCGGACTTCCTCCCGGACCTGCCCTCCGCCGCCTTCTTCCAAGCCGCCGTCAGCACGCACAGCGCCGTAGAGTCCGGCCCACCCGATACCCCAACCGCTGCAAGAAGACAGGAATCTGCAGTAAGTAAGAATCCTAGATAGCACCAGATAAAAAGGCACTTCTCGTAATCTGATTGATACTATATTATATTTCTTCCTTCCCCACACGCGTAAGAGGGCACTGGATTCGAAGTAGCAAGTGGAGGCGGCGGGGAGCGGCGTACCAATGCGGTGGTGGGGGTGGATGCCTGCGAGGGCCATGCGACGGGCGAAGGATTGGTGATACGGAGCAATGGAGGAGGAGGCGGAAGAATAGGTGCAGCGGCATCGCAGGAGGCGGCGGAGTGGAGGACAGGGAGAGGGGAAGGGGCGGCAGTAGAGGAGGAGCATCGCCGGAGTTGAAAGGGGGAAGAAAGATAACGGGGAGGGTTTTCCCTTGGCAAATCGGTCTGGACCAACAAAGACAAAAATTCATTGGAGGTACTCGTACTCGCGTTCGCCGATTTAATCCTCTTATTACTTCAAATACCCAAAATACAGTCACTGAATTTGTCTTAGGTGATCATATACGGTCCAATCTACGGTTACTTGTATGTACGCGCTGGCACACGCGTGATTGATCGCCAACTCATCAGCACCTGGTCTGGGCCGATCGATTCGGGGGTGTTTTTTGCAAAATCGATGTATTTACGTTTCTCCCCTGTCTAGTCGGACCGCAGGTTGCTCCTAAACTAACAAGAGCAACACCTGGCCGCCTCCGCCCCCGCCCCCGCTCCTCGCCACACCTGGCCGGACTGCTCTCCTATCCTCTCCCCTCTCGAACCCTAGTCACCAGAAATCCCCCATCGCCGTCGATGTCGCCGTCGCCGCCTCCACCATCGCCGCCGCAGCCACTACCGCCTAGGCTGCCGCCGCCTGGCTGTCATAGGAGTGCTGCCGTCGCCTGGATCTACTGCCCCCTCGCCGACGGCGTCGTCAACATGTCATCTGCGAGCTCCTGCTCTAGTCTGCGCTCTGGTCTGCGTAGCCGCTTTATTGAGGTGCCATTGGTCGGATGCCCCGATTGTGGCGACCCTGTCAAGTGCTACCGCTCTAGCACCGATGAGCACGATGGTTGGGTTTTCTACAAGTGCACCCACCATAATGTAAACTATCTTGATCTGTTCGATTCATGTTTGATGCTGCCCTACTAGCTGATATATGTTCAGTAGCCATGAATCTGCTTAGAAGTCTTGAATCTGCTCAGTAGCCATGAATCTGCCCTGGTTACTTAGTTTACTGGGGGGAAATCAGTTATCTAGTTAACCGAATTTGAGTAATTAATTATTTTATTTTAGTTACTAGTTAACTGGACTAATAGTGGCTACTGCAGATTTAGTAGGTAACTGAACATTTCCATGTTAACTGAAGTTTTTTAGTCATCCTGGACACATTTTCTATGGTCACTATGTTCCAAGTTAAACTGAACTTTTACAATTAACAGAGCTATTTCAGTCATTTTCACACATTACATTGCTTTGGTTGTTCTGAAATAATTCCCACGAACAAGTGATTCAGTTAACTTGTATCTTTCTTGTAGGTCACCTGTGATTTCTGGCGCTAGGAGCTGGAATATATGCAGCATCTGGTTGAAACTAGAGTTCTTGTTGGTAATGTTGTTGTAGATGCAATAGGTGCAGTCGAGGACAGAAGGGAAGAGCTTGAGAGGAAGAGGACTGACTCAATGGCAGGAAGAAACTTAGTTAATGGGCCTTGGCTGGAAGAGGCACTGCAGGCAGAGTGAATTTTGATAGCCCTAGTGAGAAGAACCTTGCTACCAAGCAGCAAGTTGCTATGCTTCTTGGATTAGGTAGAGAGATCCCTACTAGTGCTAAAGCTTGTTACGGCTAGTGTTGCGGTGCTTTGTGTGATGTCTTTCATCTTAATTATGAAGAAGTGAGATGTTGATAAATGAGTAGGCATCTCAGCTGAAGGTGTTCTTAATTGAGCAGACATGATGTTATTTTGGTTGTATGGTTGTAATGGATAGAGATCTATCAAGTAATATGAAGACTACAGTGTCAATGTTTAATCTTCCAATTTGTTGTCATTTGAAAATTTTATGTTTACACAGCAAATCATGATATGGAGAACAATATAGCCAAAATGTAACTGAACTTTACTGAAAAAGATTCAGTTAACTGAGCTTGAATGAAATGGAATGTAAATGAACTTAACTAGAAAATATTCAGTTAACTTTGTCTTTTCTGAACTTAAAAGAACTAAAGAGCATCCCATGCACACTGGCACCCTACAACTTGCATTCTACGTGTGTCTTTGGTCCACCACCACCAGATCCACCTTTTCTTCCTCCCCAACCACAAGCTTCATCTTCTTCTCTTTTCTTCCACCACTCGTTCCCCTTCTTCTCTTCTTCCTCCAGCGTCAATCATGGTGTCGTGGGATGATTTCCCTAGCTCTTTTAAAGACGACTCGGTTGCCAGCAAGGTTGGTCATCTCCTCCTCATCTCCTTCTAGGGTTACCAACAGCTAGGGTTTCTCTTCTCCATATGTGGATTGAATCCAATCTGTATTTGTTTTAGCCTCCTACCACAATATTCTGTGAGGAATGGAGAGGCCTGGCGACAGATCTGCCTAGCTTTACATGTGAGCATGGATCTTTATGTGAGAAGTTTGTGGCATTTGAATCAGTTGATACTGGCAGGAGGTTCCTAGCCTGTGCCCAGAAGGTTAGTACAAATTCAGCCACACTGTCAAAAGTTTAGAAAGCTCGGATAAAGCAAGAGGTCTAGTTAAGTTCAAATTTTAGTTATTTCTTGAGTAGTGAATTTGTATGCCATTCATTTGCTATGTGTAATTGACTGAATTTCTGTTTATTTCAAATTGATAGGAAGTACCTAGCTGCAACTATGTGGAGTGGGTTGACCCTGAGTGGCCTGATGCTATGAAGATGAGCCTAGCTAGGATATGGAGCATTTACGAAGAGGAGACAAAACAGAATCTCAGACAAAATGTTCTGAATGCTGATGAAAACTTGAAGATTATGGAAGAGAAGAAGAAGATGGAAAAAGAGCTTAGCAATTTCAAACTTGATTTTGCTACTATGGTGGCTGAGAAGGAGCGGGCAATTAGCCAATTAGGCAGCACACGAGTTGCTATGGCTGATCTTAAGGAAGAGCTTGAGAAGAGGAAGATGAATGACAAAACAGTAACAAGCATTCATCAGGTATTCAGGGCTAAGGCGGAAAAAGAGAGAGACCAAGTCATGCAGGAGAGGGACCAAGTCATTGGAGAGAGGGATAAATGAAAGCAAGAGAAGAGAAAGCTTGAATACATGATTGGTGACTTGTTCAAACACAAAGAGGAGACCAAGGAGAAGATAAGGAAGCTTAAGGGGATGCTAGATGATTTTGATTGAACTGATGTTGTATTAGATGTTGAATGATTTTGATTGAACTGATGTTGTACTAGATGCTGAATGATTTTGATTGAACTGATTTTGTACTAGATGCTGAATGATTTTGTTTGAACTGATGTTGTACTAGATGCTGAATTTCCAGTTGGATGATTTTGTTTGTCAAGTGAATTTGTTTATCTAGCAGCTAACCACATATGCATTTTACAGTGCTAACAGTGTACTGACAAAAGTCATGGAAAATGGCTAACTAAATTTTGACTGACACGGGTAATAACTTCAAGAGTTCATTTAACTGACAAAATCCAGTCAACCCCATATGCATTTTACAGTGCTAACAGTTTACTGACAAAAGACAGAAATGCTTAACTGAATTTTGACTGGCATAGATAACTCTCAGAATTCATTTAACTAAAAAAATTCAGTTAAATAACAACACCATATCTCCTACAACACTGTAACACTTCAGCATACCTAACAACAAACAATGATGGCAACAATGACAGCACACAGAAACAAAACATCAACATAGTAGCAACAATGACAGCAAGACTTCAACATTTCATAGTACTTGTCCACAAATAGATAGTTCAACAACAGCCATCACATCACATTACCAAAAGAAGACCAGCAGACAGTACTATTAACTTATGTGCTCACATTATACAAGCACACCTAACCAAACATCTCTAGTTATAACTTATATGCTGAAAATATGTGTACTTTCAGCATACCTAACTAACCATCTTCTTCACTTCTTGGGCATCTTCAGTTGTTCATCTTCTTCAGGCGCTCTGACCGACGAACCTCAATTGCACCTGGCATCTTCCTCTTCTTCTTGTTCTCTGCCACCTCCGTGTGTGCTTCCAGTGCCAAGACCGCCTCCACCTCCTGCTTGACCATGACAGCAACATCTGGAAGCAGGTCAACGTCAATCAGGAGGTTCTTATCACCCTCCTTCATGTCGAGGACTGGCGCCACCATCTGGACCTCCGGCTCCGCCTGCTGGACCTCCGGCTCCGCCGCCTGGACCTCCGTCTTGTCGTCAGAGATGACCACCACCTCGATCTCCTCCTCGCCAGACGACTCTGAGTCCGGCTTGTAGCCAGAGTCGTCATTGGAGTCAAGCTGAAGGTACTCCGAGTCGGACGACTCAGTGTCGGAGACGTCATCGTGCACGAGAATATCGGGCTAGAAGCGGTCCCAGTAGGCCGTGTTGACAGGCGCGGGGCTGGCCTGGATGACGTTGTGGATGCGCTCCATTCGCGAGCCAACGCGAAGCGTATCCGGCTGCTGCGGCGCGGTGGCGGACCGGTACATCCACCAGAGGCCGCGCTACCTCGGGTCGTCGGAGCGCGTCTCCTGCATCCCGAAGTGGAGGACCAACGCAGGAGGGATACCTTTGGGGCCAGTCATGGCGCACTGCTTCTCGTCGTCGGTCAAGACCCTGAGGAGGCCACGCGCGTGGTGATGCAGCATCCTAGTGCTAGGGAACCACTGCCCGATCTCCTTCAGGTCCGCGCGCATGGCCTTGTCGTCGCCTGCCAGGTCATCGATGAACCTCTGCCAAGCGGGGCTGTTATCCATGTCGTCGGCGGCGGTGTGGTGCTCGGCGGCGAGGGTTTTCTTGACGTAGGGAGCGATGAGAAACCGAGGCGACGCGGGTGGACTGTGGCGAGTGGGGAGTGGAGAGCGGAGAGCAGCGTGTGGGTGGGCTTAAAGACAGAGGAGGAGAAACCGAAACGGCATGCAGACAATGTAGCGCACGCTCGCCGTACATCATGTGCAACGAACGCTGGACCTGAGGGCCACAAGGAAATAATAAGTTGACTGTTAAGTTGGATTTGCTCAGACCACTAGTACTATCCCACTAGCATTGCACGCATCGCTTAATACCACAGGTCTGGGTTCGAGACCCAGTCCAAGCCTTTTTTGTTTCTTTAATAAAAAATTCATTTGCACTACAGTTAGTTACAATTCAGTCAAAACATTCAGCTGAGCTGAGTACTAACTTCAAAAAATCCAGCTACTAAACTGAAGCACTCAGTTCAAAAATGCAGTTAACTGAATGAGCCAATGATTGAACTACATTTGAATAGCTCAAACACTGAATGGCTGGTACATTTGAATAGTTTCAAACACTCATATTGAAGTTTTTGACAAAAAAATAGATGACTGCAAGTGCAACAGAACTGATTCATCTAAACTCATCAAACATATTGACTCTTTTCTGCTTCTTGGGCACATGTCCACTTGGCCCTGCTTGCTTCTTCTGCTCGGCTATTCTTCTCTTGGCCTCTTCTTGTTGTTTCCTCTTTGCTTCTTGATCTTCCTTCCTCTTCAGTGCTGCCTCTGCTCTCTTTACTTCTTGTTCTTCTTTTCTCTTTAGTGTTGCCTCTTCTTTAGCTGCAATTGCTTCAATTGCTTTTGCTTCCTTCTCTTGTTGCAATGCAGCTTTTCTTGCTGCTTTGGTGTTGTTTCCTCAGCCTTCTTATCTTTTGCTGCTCTTCTTCTTCTTGCTGCCTGGTCTGCTTTCCTGAGAGCAATTTCTTGCATTTTTGCTTCTGCCTCCTCTACTCTCCTCTCTGCCAACTCATTCATGGCCTCCAGTGTTGCATCTCTTCTGGCTTCCATCTGCCTTTCTTTGTCCTTATTCATCTTCAACAACTTCATGGTTAGGCTCCCATCAGTTGTAGTAGTTGTTGTATGTGGTGTAGCTTGAGAACTAGCTGCCAATGAGATAAATGCTAAATCTGGCACAGTAGTTTGGTGTATTCTCTAGGCACTGGTCTAGCTTGCTGCATCCTGTGAAGCATTATACATCCAAAGTCTTGCACCTGTTATGGACAAGAAGTGGACACAACTGATAAGCATTTTACATCCTGTGAAGAATTCTACATTTTAATTGATCAGACACAACTAATAAGAAGTGAACAAAAAATTAGCATTTGCATGAAATACAATCGGTGTATCATATTCATCATCTTCTTGAGCAGCATGGACCTCCTCCTGTGTGAGTTGGCCATCCTGTGTGAGTTGGCCATCATTCTGTGTTAGATTGACCTCCTGTTGTGGTACTTGGGCATCATCTTCTACTAGATTAACCTCATCCTGTGTGAGTTGGCCACCATCTTGTGTTAGATTGACTTCCTGTTGTGGGAGTTGGCCTTCTTCTTGAGAAGCATGTGGTACTTGGCTAGCAGCTTGTTGTGCCATAACTTGTTCATCATCTGACACATCATTAGGTATAGCCCCTTGGCCCCCTTCTCACTTGTTTCTTTGGCAAAATGCCAGCCTTTCTTTGATTGCATCCTTTGATATTATGGCCATGTCCATGGCAGTAGGAGCATGTTATTGTGCCTCCATGTCTAGTCATTACCTTGGTTCCATCTATCTTTTCAATCTCATAAGGCTGCTTTCTCCTACTCTTGTTTGAAGGCCTCCCTACTTTTTTTCCATAGACAGATGGCTTGATTTCACACCCATTCATCTTCTCCCACTCTCTCCTATCTCAGCAAGGCTTGATAATGGGTT
The DNA here is from genome assembly GCF_018294505.1 of Triticum aestivum. Classification (NCBI taxonomy): domain Eukaryota; kingdom Viridiplantae; phylum Streptophyta; class Magnoliopsida; order Poales; family Poaceae; genus Triticum; species Triticum aestivum. The sequence goes on along the minus strand of NC_057810.1, from coordinate 262,562,794 downwards.
TGTATGCTAGCTTAAATGCTTCAATACTGTAGCAGGACTGCACCAAAGTCTCAGGGTCAATTCTTTCATGTCTGCAGCATGCAATTGCATGGTGACATGGAACTCCACTAAGATCCCACCTCTTGCATGTACAACCCTCTTCCTTGATGTCAGCAATGTATGTCATGTTCTTGTTTTAAACCTGGAAAATGCCATCACCTGCCCCTGAAAGCATGCATGTAGCTGACAGCTCAATATTCTTTTCAACTATTTTCCTTATTTTTGGGCATATAGAGCCATGCTAGTTCTCTGCCTCCTTTTTTTTATTGTAGAATCTGACCATGAGTTGGGTTTTGATCTTGTCAATCATTGATCTGTTCAGCATCTCCCTAGCCTCAGGGATATATTTGTTGAAAACCTCACAGTTGTTGTTTAGAAGGATATCACACTTAGGCAATTCTCTTTGGAAACCCCTGGCCCAAGTGTTTGGTGGTAGTTGCTCAAGCCATGAGTAGGCTTCCAAGCTCATGGCCTTTAGTTCCTCCATGTTTGCAGCCCACAGTTAAGGTGTTGTGCTCCTTGCACACTTCCATAACTTGTTCTTCAGTACATCTCCTTTGTGTGTTTGCTGATAATTCTGCCATATATGCCTAACACAATGTCTGTGCTCTGCATCAGGAAATTGCGGCCTCACTCCCTTGATCAGCCCCTTTTGCTTGTCTAACATAATAGTCCATGGCTCCGTATTGAGTATTCCGAAGTCACTCTTAAGGTTCGACAAAAACCATTTCCATGTATCAGTGTTCTCTACCTCCCCAACTGCAAATGCCAGAGGGTAAATGCGGTCATTGGGATCCATCCCAACAGCACACAGCAAAACGCCTCTATACTTGCTCTTCAAGTGGCATCCATCTAAACATATGACAGGCCTGCAGGCTTGCATGAAACCCCTTTTGCAGGCATCCAAAGAGAAATAGCAACTTCCAAATATGCCATCATTGACACCCACATAGAAAGAGCTACCTGGGTTTGATGTTCTGAATTCTTATGCATAATCCCACATGCTGTTGTACTGCTCTAATTCATCTCCTTCAAGGACCTTCTTGACTAGTCTCTTAGCCCATCTAAGTTTGCTCCTTGTAGTTGTCTTGTTCTAGTCCTTCTGAACCACCCTTGCAAAATTCTTCATGTTCATGTTTTCATCTGCTCTGAAAGAATCAATATATTTTCCTGCCATGAAGGGAGCAGTGAATGACTTCACACACCATTTCTTTTTGCAGGTATGCTTTGGGTTGTATTTCTTGATCATCAAGCATTTTGTTTTGCCATCAAATGATGCAAACAAAGACCAAGGGCACCCTTCTTCACAAATGGCTTGCAGTCTTTTCCTATCATTTCTGGGGCACTTAATGTCAACCCTTTCCCTACAGCTGTACTCTTTGATAGCTTTCCTCGGTAACTCAACACTTGCAAATGTCTGGCCCACTTGGAACCCTGGTTTAGACAGGTCTTCTTCTCTGAAATATTTGAAATTCAGGTTAACCTTATCTTCATGAGAAGAAGGCAAACACATGTCCATATCTTCAATAGGATCATCGAGGTTCTTCTTGGACTACTAAACCTTTACCTTTATCACAATCAACATTTCTTCTTGCACTTGCTCAACATTTTCCTCTTGCACTTGCAGTTGATGTGACTGCTCCTCTTGCACTTGCTCCTTCTTAGGCCTCAGGTCACTGAATTTGGAGGAGGATCCTCATCATCAGAATAAACTAGAACAGGAGAAATATATGACCTCATGTTGTTATCATGATCAAGAAATATCTGCTGGAAATGGTTCCCATTCAGAACACAATCCTTCATGTTCTCTGTCATTGTGTTGTCCCCTAACTTAATTTCTCTTAAACCATTCTTATACACTGTTAGTGTAGAACGCACCAATAAGCCCGAATCCTGCCCTCAAACTCATACCCAATTTCCTCCACTAGATTGGCAACAACTGTAGGTGTACAATTATCTATGTCACAGTTGTCATACCAAATGGAGTGGCCCTTGTGGTAGTCCCTATGCTTGCCTGCACATAGGAAATGGCCACCATGTATAACCTCAACAGAGAAGCGGTTGCTTAGGGATCCTTCAAAATAATGGAAATGGCAAAATGTTCAGACAGACAGTAATAACAGAGGAGAAGACACAATGTAACTGCACAATGACACAACCATGCTATTTGAGAGCATCTAAGCTAGGAAATTGACACAATGTAACTGCACCAGTCTAACTAAAGTGTCAATGTTCAGACAAAAATGTTCAGACAGTAATAACAGACAGAGATAACACTAAATTCAACCATTTACTGATAATTGAAGACATGACCCAACTATCCTATTTAATAGCATCTGAGTTACAAATAGCTTAGTGTAACTGCATCAATTTAACCAAAGTGTCAATGTTCAGACAGGTTCAGAAATAGATAATTTAGACAGGTTCAGACATTTTCAGAATAAAAGCATGGAATTCATGGCCTATCTAGTAAACAAATTTATGATCTTTCATGTCCAAAAGCATGTCCTTTTTGGGGATCTAGCAAACAAACGGTCATCTCATGAACAAAACAACATATGGTCGACGCATGTAACCTAATTGAAGCTAACATTTTCGGCCAAACTAAAAAGCCATACCCTTTGCCTAACAAATTGAGCAATCAAAACCTTATTTACTCTGTACAATGATAGTTCAACTACGAAGAACCGATCGAAAGGCCTCATGAAACCCTAATTTTGATCTGCCACTAACTTCACCATCCACGGCTAAAACCCTACATGCGCACCCCATCTGTGACAAAAGAGAGGGGAGAGAACCCTAAACCCTAACCCGTATGTGCAATTGAGTCGGGCGCGCACTCTTTCCCGGAGCTAAAATGGACGGATCAGACAGAGAAGGTGGTGACGACAGCGACATACCATACAACAGCAGCAAGGCATGCTCCTCACGTCGGGAGGGAGCGAGAGGGACGTCACGCATGCCCCTACCAAACGGAGCAGAAGGCAGCGGCTTGGCGTACGAGGACGAGCTCATGGCGATCGTTGCCACACTCGGCCACGCCGGCGAGCTCGAGGTCACACCTTGACAAGGACGACAAACAGGGGAGCGGAGCAGAGCAAGGGAGAGGAGAGCAACTCGGTCTGGTCCAACCAGGTGGATGGATCGGTCCGACCAGGTGGGCTGCTGTTTTATTCCCTCGCGATTTTGCAAAAAAAACCGCATTGCCCCGGATCGACTGGCCCAGACCAGGTGTTGATGAGTTTGCGGTAAACGCATGCGTGCGCATGCGAGTCAACCGCCAAATCAGCGCGTACGTACAAGAAATCATAGATTGGACCATATATGACCACCTGAGACAAGTTTAGTGACTGTATTTTGGGTATTTCTAAGTACGAGGACTAAATCGGCCAATGCGACAAGTATGAGGACCTCCAGTGATTTTTTTCTCACCAAAAAAAGGAGCACCAACAACCGGTCTGGTCGAAAAAGATTACCGCGCAGTTTTCGTCCCACGGGTGACGGTGGGGTCCAGTGAGGTCATTCCAAGGCAGAATCCTTAGTCGCAGGTCTACGATCATCACCAGTGACTGTTCCTTGTCGTCCTCGTTAGTTTCTTCCACCCTCGTTTTCTCGTCCTAGAGTGAGTGCATCCACGGCCGACCTGCACCCCATGATAAGCCTTCGGCGTGTTTCCTAGGGCGTGCCACCGTACACCACCCGAAACCCCAGATCCCTTCTGGTTCCATCTGATTTGTGTCCGCAATGGAGAGAGTCAAAGGCCTGTTGAAGAATCTGAAGCTGACTGAATAAGAGAGCAAGGGTAGGAAAAATTCTTGGGGTGGGGAGCAAGACGACAAAAAAACTGAAGGAAACCTGCTCTCCCTCTCGCGACCACGTCGCCCCTGTGGGCGACCGGCCGCGCCCCCGGCGCCTCCTCCCCGAGCCCCCTCCCTCCCTCCTCGCTGGCGTCCAGCGTCGAGCCTAGCCTAGGGGGCACTGGCTATTCCCCTTTCGGGTTGGGGTGACGCGCTCGGCGCGATCTGCCGGCGCTTGCCCAGCCCAGATCTGGGTCCTTTGGGCCCCATCTAGGTCTAGACGGGCCAGCAGTGGAGAGGGTCGTCGACGTGGCTTCCGGGAGGTGGGGGAGGGACGATGGGCGGGTGGATGCTGGCGGCACTGGTGTTGCCCTGCTGTAGCATGGCCGACGGGGCTTTGCGGGCATGATTTGGGCCTAGCCGGGCCAGGCGTGGCCTGGTATGCCCTGCTACTGCGTCTAGACGGCCACCACGACGGTGCCGGAGGCACGGGCCTCCCGCATGATGGTAGTGGAGGTAGTTCCCTCCCGCGCGGCTCCGGTGCTGCTACTCTCGTTGCTTGGTGTGTCTCTCTACATCCTCCTGGCCTCATGGTGGTGATCTAAGCGAGGTGCGCTTGGGTAGCGTCAAGACCGTGGTGGCACATGCTGGTGGGTGACAAGGTGGTTTGTTGGCTCCAGCCCGGTTGGGCAGTGAGGTTTGGAGTGCAGGGGAAATCCCTTGCCGGCTATTCTGGCTCCGATGATGCAGTGACACCTGCAGGTGCCGCCATACCTTCATGGAGGGTGTCAGAGGTATCCATCCCCCACTCCCTTCCGCGTGCTAGGGGAAACCCTAAGAAACATCCGGGCAGCAGCGTCGTCGGTGTGGCATCCCTTCTTGGAGGTGCTTCTTGGTATGCGGCGGGTCGGAGCCTTGGTCTGTGGTGGGTCAATTCCGGAGGGCGTAGCGATGGCGAGTCAGCCGTGCTTTGTCGAGCTGTCGTTGTTGGCATTTCTTTCTTCTTCTTTGTTCTTTCTCTTTTCTTTTGGGCTTGTTGTGCTTCTCACCCGAGCATTGCTATGTGATCGGTGTTGGTTGCTTTGTAATAGAAAGCGGGGGAAACCATTTTTCGGTAAAATTGCTTGGAGGGGAGGATGGAAGACCGGGGTGGGGGTGAGGGAGTCCTGGATTAATGGGTCCTCGGGCGTCCGGGCTATGTGACATGGGCCAGGCTGATGGGCCGTGAAGATACAAGGCAGAAGACCTTTCCCCGTGTCCGGATGGGACTCTCCTTTGCGTGGATGGCAAGATTGGCATCCGAATGTGTAGATTCCTTCCTCTATAAACCGACTCTGTACAACCCTAGCCCCCTCCTGTGTCTATATAAACCGGAGGGTTTAGTCCGTAGAGGCAATCAGAATTCATATAGGCTAGACATCAAGGGTTTAGCCATTACGATCTCAAGGTAGATCAACTCTTGTAACCCCTATACTCATCAAAGTCAATCAAGCCAGAAGTAGGGCATTACCTCCATTAAGAGGGCCCGAACCTGGGTAAAACATCATGTCCCCCGTCTGTTATTACCTTTGATCCTCAGATGCACAGTTCAGGACCCCCTACCCGAGATCGACCAGTTTTGACACCGACATTGGTGCTTTCATTGAGAGTTCTACTATGTCGTCAGCAAAAGGTTCGATGGCTCGTTTGATCATCAACAACGATGCTTTTTCTGGGGAGATCTTCCTCCCGAGTCAACTTTTTGTATCGGCGGCTTCGATCTGCGCGCTAATTCAGTTGGTCACCTTGAGCAGATCGACAGCTACGCCCCTGGTCATCAGATCAGATTCGGGAGCCTGAATTACGTCGCCGATATCCGAGGAGACTTGATCTTCGAAGGGTTCACGGTCTCGACCACTATTCCTCATCTCCAAGAAGGCAACCCATCAGATCCGTCATCAGGCGCCGCTCAAAGACCAACTATCATCCCTGCCCTGGCCATAGATCCGGAGCAGGCCACCTCATTCGAAGATGGGATCTTAAAACCCAATGGACCCTCTCCTCCCATGGAGCTCTTTTCCAAAGACCTAGAAGCAGCTATATGTTCGGCAAGCCTGGAATCAAACATGACCCTCCTTGTCATCGGAGAGCCAACCTCGCCTCTGGATGCCAACTTAGAACTCTTGAGGTCTACGTCTGGTGAGCACAACCTGGCAGAATCTGCCATGCCCAGCTCCGCGGGTCCTTGGTTCCCAGTCCGTCCTTCACTCTTAAGCGTGGCCTTGGACTTAATGCGGTCTCTCGCCATCACAGAGGTATCACCTCTGAATTACGTCCAGCCCAAACTAGGGGCTGATGCCCGAAGTTTTTGGTTGATTTGTGTCTTAAGGTGTTATTCTAGTATAACTCTATGATAGATCGAACGGAAAGAATAGCTTCGTGTTATTTTACTACGGACTCTTGAATAGATCGAGCAGAAAGGATAACTTTGAGGTGGTTTCGTACCCTACCATAATCTCTTTGTTTGTTCTCCGCTATTAGTGGCTTTGGAGTGACTCTTTGTTGCATGTTGAGGGATTGTTATATGATATATCTATGTTATTATTGTTGAGAGAACTTGCACTAGTGAAAGTATGAACCCTATGTCTTGTTTCCTATCATTGCAATACCATTTACGCTCACTTTTATCATTAGTTACCTTGCTGTTTTTATATTTTGAGATTACAAATACCTTTATCTACCATCCATATTGCACTTGTATCACCATCTCTTCGCCGAACCAGTGCACCTATATAATTTACCATTGTATTGGGTGTGTTGGGGACACAAGAGACTCTTTGTTATTTGGTTGCAGGGTTATTTGAGAGAGACCATCTTCATCCTACGCCTCCCACGGATTGATAAACCTTAGGTCATCCACTTGAGGGAAATTGCTACTGTCCTACAAACCTGTGCACTTGCAGGCCCAACAACGTCTACAAGAAGAAGGTTGTGTAGTAGACATCAAGCTCTTTTCTGGCGCCTTTGCCGGGGAGGTGAGTGCTTGAAGGTATATCTTTAGATCTTGCAATCAAATCTTTTTGTTTCTTGTTTTATCACTAGTTTAGTTTAAAAAAGAAAACTACCAAAAAAATGGAATTGAGTTTGTCTCATACGCTTCATCTTTTTAATATCTTTCGTGAGTATGATGAAAAGGAAAATTGTGCTCAAGTGCTAGAAGAAGAATGCATTAAAATGCTTGGTACTAAATCTTTGAATGATGAGCATGATTGCAATGTTGTTAGTATGAACTCCTTGAATATCCATAGTACTAATGATGATTGCACTAATTATGATGAAAATATCTCTTATAAGCATGTCGATTTTTGTGGAGTAGATTGGGTTTGCAAGTACACACCAAATGGGGAAAATAGATATTGCAAGAGGCATAAGCATTTAGAAACTAAATTGTTGCAAGAAAGTCTTGATGTTTGTGCTGAAAAATTTAATATTTTTCACGCTTCTTGTGAACTTTGCAATGAACGTGGTCATTTAAATCTCCAATGCAAACTGTTTCATGATCGAATCGTGTCCAAAAATTGCGATAGCTTGATCACCCTTGAGCATCATAAAGAGCTTAGTCTTCTTTTAGGGTATGAAGAAATGGAACATATAACTAAGGGTATTCCAAAATTTAATCTTGATAGATTTCTTGATTTTGATCTAGAGAAGATTTATTTGTATTGTGCAGTGAATTGCATTGAAAATCCTTATATTGCCAATTACCTAAAGAAAAGAAAGCAAATAGAAGATGAAGAGAATACTAATGAAAGGGAAGAAACTTCCCATTATCCTCCTATTATTTCTTATGATGAATTAGGTAACAAGGAGGAGCTTTCTATTCGACCAATCTCATCAATAAGGAGCTCAAAGAAGAAGGTTAAACCCACACATAATGTGAAGAAGAAAAAGAAAAGAAGGAGCAACAAATGTAAAAAGGTATCCCTACCAAATGATGTTGCTCCTACTACTCATTGTGATGGTGATAATTGCTATACTATTGGTGCTATCTATACTATTAATGATGAGAGTGATTATGTTTATGATATGAAAAGGCCCAAGCTTGGGGAAGCTATGTTTGATGAGGATGACATATTTGAGAATATATTTGCTGAAATTAATGTTTGTCCCAAGCTTGGGGATGCTACGTTTAATGAAGATGATATTTTTTAGCCTCCCAAGTTTTGATATGCAAAGTTGTTAAGATGATAGCATGCCTCTTACCTATGATGATTATATTGATGAAAGTGGGTTTGGAAGAGTGTCAACTTTAGGAAGTAGTTATCCCACTATTTTGGAGGATGTTGAATCTTATTGTGATGAATATGAAAGTGGATTTGGAAGAGTGTCAACTTTATTTAGTGATGATTCCACTATCTTGGGAGAGGTTTCAATCGATTATGATGAGAACAAAGTTGCTACTTATGATGATTATTGTGATGAAACTTATGCTATAAAAAGTAGTGATGATTATATTTACAAAACTTGTCATGATTACGATTACCCTTTTTCATTACTCTTTTAATGTGGAAACAACTTATAGTATTCAAGTCTTTTATGATACTCCCACTATTCTGAATGAGAAGAATTTTGCTTATCTAGAGAGTAGTAAATTTTCTATGCTTGTAGATCATGAAAAGAATGCTTTAGGTGCTGGTTATATTGTTGAATTCATTCATGATGCTACTGAAAATTATTATGAGGGAGGAACATATGCTTGTAGGAATTGCAATAGTGTCAAGTTTCCTCTCCATGTTTTGAAAATCTTGAAGCTATGCTTGTTTTACCTTCCTATGCTTGTTGATTATTCTTCCCATAAGTTGTTTGCTCACAAAATCACTATGCATAGGAAGTGGGTTAGGCTTAAATGTGCTAGTCATGCGCTTCATGATGCTCCCGTTATGTTTCAATTCTTATCTTTTATGTGAGCATCATTGTCATCATCATGCCTAGCTAGAAAGGCATTAAAGAAAAGCGCTTGTTGGGAGACAACCTAATATTTATACTTACTATTTTTGCGTGTTCACATGATTATGCTACTGTAGTAATCATGTTTTATAGCTTTTGTTTCAATAAAGTGCCAAGTAAGACCTTTAGGATAGCTTACGGTGATAGTTGTGTTGATCCTGCTAAAAATCAGAAACTTTTGCACCCAGTAAATTAGTTTTGTTAATTCACAGAAACGTGTTCTTTATCTGACTCTTTTTGCTCTGGATTGGTACACAAATTTATTAGGACTTCCTAATTTGGTAGGATTTTTGGAGTTCCAGAAGTATACGTTTGATACAGATTCTATTTTCTATGTGTTGTTTGCTTATTTTGACGAATCTATGAGTAGTATCGGAGGGTATGAACCATAGAAAAGTTGGAATACAGTAGGTTTAACACCAGTATGAATTTAGAATGAGTTCATTACAGTACATAAGTGGTGGTTTTATTTTCTTATACTAATGGAGCTTACGAGTTTTCTGTTGAGTTTTGTGTTGTGAAGTTTTCAAGTTTTGGGTAAAGATTCGATGGACTATGGAATAAGGAGTGGCAAGAGCCAAAGCTTGGGGATGCCCAAGGCACCCCAAGGTAATATTAAAGGACAAACAAGAGCCTAAGCTTGGGGATGCCCCGGAAGGCATCCCCTCTTTCGTCTTCGTTCATCGGTAACTTTACTTGGAGCTATATTTTTATTCACCACATGATATGTGTTTTGCTTGGAGCGTCGTGTATGATATTAGTATTTGCCTTTTAGTTTACCACATTCATCCTTGCTGTACACACCTTTTGGAAGAAGCCCACTTGATTAGAATTTATTAGAATACTCTATGTGCTTCACTTATATCTTTTGAGCTAGATAGTTTTTGCTCTAGTGCTTCACTTATATCTTTTAGAGCATGGAGGTGGCTTAATTTTGTAGAAATTGCTAGTCTCTCATGCTTCACTTATATTATTTTGAGAGCCTTTTAGAACAGCATGGTATTTGCTATGGTTATAAAATTGGTCCTAGAATGGTAGGCATCCAAGTTGGGCATAATAAAAACTATCATAGAAAGTGAATTGGATGCTATGATCAATTTGATACTTGATAATTGTTTTGAGATATGGAGGTAGTGATATTAAAGTCATGCTAGTTGGGTGATTATGAATTTAAAGAATGCTTGTGTTGAAGTTAGCAAGTCTCGTAGCATGCACGTATGGTTAAAGTTGTGTAACAAATTTGAAACATGAAGTGTCCTTGGATTGTGCATCCTTATGAGTGGCGGTCGGTGACGATCGATGGTCTTTTCCTACCAATCTATCCCTCTAGGAGCATGCACGTAGTGCTTGGTTTTTGATGACTTCTAAATTTTTGCAATAAGTATATGAGTTCTTTTGACTAATGTTGAGTCCATGGATTATACACACTTTTACCTTTCCATCATTGCTAGCCTCTTCGGTACCGTGCATTGCCCTTTCTCACCTTGAGAGTTGGTGCAAACTTCACCGGTGCATCCAAACCCCATGATATGATACGCTCTATCACACATAAACCTCCTTATATCTTCCTCAAAACAGCCACCATACCTACCTATTATGGCATTTCCATAGCCATTCCGAGATATATTGTGATACGTCTCCAACGTATCTATAATTTATGAAGCATTCATGCTATTTTGTTATCTGTTTTGAATGATTACGGGCTTTATTATACAATTTTATATTACTTTTGGGACTAACCTATTAACCGGAGGCCCAACCCATATTGCTGTTTTATTGCCTATTTCAGTATTTCGAAGAAAAAGAATATCAAACGGAGTCCAAACGGAATGAAACCTTCGGCAGCATGATTTTTTGGAAGAATATGATCCTGGAGACTTGGAGTTCACGTCAGAAGATCCTCGAGGAGGCCAGGAGATAGCCCCCCCCTACTAGGCGCGCCCCCTGTCTCGTGGGCCCCTCGAGCACCCCCCGACCGACTTCTTTCGCATATATAGTTCCACGTACCCTAAAAACATCCAAGGAGAAGATAGACCGGGAGTTCCACTGCCGCAAGCCTCTGTAGCCACCAAAAACCTCTCGGGAGCCTGTTCCGGCACCCTGCCGGAGGGGGAACCCATCACCGGTGGCCATCTTCATCATCCCTGCGCTATCCATGACGAGGAGGGAGTAGTTCACCCTCGGGGCTGAGGGTATGTACCAGTAGCTATGTGTTTGATCTCTCTCTCTCGTGTTCTCTCTATGGCACGATCTTGATGTATCGCGAGCTTTGCTATTATAGTATGATCTTATGATGTTTCTCCCCCTCTACTCTCTTGTGATGAATTGAGTTTCCCTCTTGAAGTTATCTTATTGGATTGAGTCTTTATTTGAGAACACTTGATGTATGTCTTGCCGTGTTTATCTATGGTGACAATGGGATATCACGTGCCACTTGATGTATGTTTTGGTGACCAACTTGCGGGTTCCGCCCATGAACCTATGCATAGGGGTTGGCACACGTTTTCTTGACTCTCCGGTAGAAACTTTGGGGCACTCTTTGAAGTACTTTGTGTTGGTTGGATGAATCTAAGATTGTGTGATACATATCGTATAATCATGCCCATGGATACTTGAGGTGACAATGGAGTATCTAGGTGACATTAGGGTTTTGGTTGATTTGTGTCTTAAGGTGTTATTCTAGTACGAACTCTTGAATAGATTGATCCGAAAGAATAACTTTGAGGTGGTTTCATACCCTACCATAATCTCTTCGTTTGTTCTCCGCTATTAGTGGCTTTGGAGTGACTCTTTGTTGCATGTTGAGGGATTGTTATATGATCTATCTATGTTATTATTGTTGAGAGAACTTGCACTAGTGAAAGTATGAACCCTAGGCCTTGTTTCCTATCATTGCAATACCGTTTACGCTCACTTTTATCATTAGTTACCTTGTTGTTTTTATATTTTCAGATTACAAATACCTATATCTACTATCCATATTGCACTTTTGTCACCATCTCTTCGCTGAACTAGTGCACCTATACAATTTAACGTTGTATTGGGTGTGTTGGGGACACAAGAGACTCTTTGTTATTTGGTTGCAGGGTTGTTTGAGAGAGACCATCTTCATCCTACGCCTCCCATGGATTCATAAACCTTAGGTCATCCACTTGAGGGAAATTTGCTACTATCCTACAAACCTGTGCACTTGCAGGCCCAACAACGTCTACAAGAAGAAGGTTGTGTAGTAGACATCAAGCTCTTTTCTGGCGCCGTTGCCGGGGAGGCTAGGTAAGCGGCACTCACACCCCATCAACTAAGCTCTTTTCTGGCGCCGTTGCCGGTTAGGTGAGTGCTTGAAGGTATATCTTTAGATCTTGTAATCGAATCTTTTTGTTTCTTGTTTTATCACTAGTTTAGTTTATAAAATAAAAATTACAAAAAAATGGAGTTAAGTTTGTCTCATACGCTTCATCTTTTTAATATCTTTCGTGAGTTTGATGGAAAGGAAAATTGTGCTCAAGTGCTAGAAGAAGAAGTCTATAAAATGCTTGGTACTAAATCTTTGAATGATGAGCATGATTGCAATGTTGTTAGTATGAATTCCTTGAATATCCATGATGCTAATGATATGCAAAGCCACAAGCTTGGGGAAGCTATGTTTGATGAATATGATATTTTTAGTCCCCCAAGTTTTGATGAGAATATTTATTATGATGAAAGCATGCCTTCTATTTATGATGATTATATTGATGAAAGTGGGTTTGGAAGAGTGTCAACTTTAGGAAGTAGTGATCCCACTATTTTGGAGGATGTTGAATTTTATTGTGATGAACATGAAAGTGGATTTGGAAGAGTGTCAACTTTATTTAGTGATGAATCCACTATTTCGGAAAAGGTTCCAATTGATTATGAGAACAAAGTTGCTATCTATGATGATTATTGTGATGACTTGTATGCTATTAGGAATAATTATAACCATGAAACTTGTCATCATGATTTTAGTTTTCAATTGGATTATGCCTCACATGATAATTATTTTGTTGAGTTTGCTCCCACTACTATTCATGAGAAGAAATTTGCTTATGTGGAGAGTAGTAAATTTTCTATGCAAGTAGATCATGAAAAGAATGCTTTAGGTGCTGGTTATATTGTTGAATTCATTCAGGATGCTACTGAAAATTATTATGTGGGAGGAACATATGCTTGTAGGAATTGCAATAATATCAAGTTTCCTGTCTATGTGTTGAAAATCTTGACGCTATGCTTGTTTTACCTTCCTATGCTAGTTGATTATTGTTCCCATAAGTTGTTTGCTCACAAAATACCTATGCATAGGAAGTGGGTTAGACTTAGATGTGCTAGTCATATGCTTCATGATGCTCCCGTTATGTTTCAATTCTTATCTTTTATGTGAGCATCATTGTCATCATCATGCCTAGCTAGAAAGGCATTAAAGAAAAGCGCTTGTTGAGAGACAATCCAATATTTATCCTTACTGTTTTTGTGTGTTCACATGATTATGCTACTATAGTAATCATGTTTTATAGCTTTTGTTTCAATAAAGTGCCAAGTAAGACCTTTAGGATAGCTTATGGTGTTAGTTGTGTTGATCCTGCTGAAAATCAGAAACTTTTGCACCCAATAAATTAGTTTTGTTAATTCACATAAACGTGCTATTGATATGATTCTTTTTGATATGGATTGGTACACGCATTTATTAGGACTTCCTAATTTGGTTGGAATTTTGGAGTTACATAAGTATACGTTTGATACAGATTACTACAGACTGTTCTGTTTTTGACAGATTATGTTTTCTATGTGTTGTTTGCTTATTTTGATGAATCTATGAGTAGTATCGGAGGGTATGAACCATAGATAAGCTGGAGTACAGTAGATATTACACCAATATGAATTTAAAATGAGTTCATTACAGTACCTAAGTGGTTTTTTTATTTTCATGAGTTTTCTGTTGAGTTTTGTGTTGTGGAGTTTTCAAGTTTTGGGTAAGGATTCGATGGACTATGGAATAAGGAGTGGAAAGAGCCTAAGCTTGGGTATGCCCAAGGCACCCCAAGATATTCAAGAATAGCCAAAAGCCTAAGCTTGGGGATGCCCCGGGAAGGCATCCCCTCTTTCGTCTTCGTTCATCGGTAACTTTACTTGGAGCTATATTTTTATTCACCACATGATATGTGTTTTGCTTGGAGCGTCATTTTCTTTTGTTAGTATTTGATTGATGTTATTTAGATTAATGCTTTGCATCTTTAGTTTCAATAAAAATGTCAAGGATAGCCTTTATGATGCTTATTTTGCAAGTATACATGTTGCTGTTTGAAAACAGAAAGTTTACCGCTGCTGCAAAAATTCCCTAGAAAAGTCAGAGCATGATATAATGTTGAAACTTTTTGCATAATGAGCTCTGATAAATATTCTACAACTTATTATTTTTCTCATAATTTTTGGAGTTAGGTAAGTATTGATACTCTTGCATTCTTTACAGACTGTACTGTTTTGGCAGATTGCTGTTATGTTTGCATTGTTTGCATATGTTTGCTTGTTTAATGATCTATTTGAGGATAGGAGTATTAAATATGCAGAGGCATTTAGTATGCAATGTTGAATAATAATTTTAGTGATTTGTTACAGTAGAAAGTGATAAGGTTTTGCATTGGTTTATACTAACCTATCTCACGAGTTCTTGTTGAGTTTGGTGTGGATGAAGCTTTTGATAAAAAGGGGAACCCTGATATGAGAGGAATTAAGGAGACACAAAAGTTCAAGCTTGGGGATGCCCAAGGCACCCCAATATAATATTTCAAGAAGTCTCAAGCATCTAAGCTTGGGGATGCCCCGGTAGGCATCCCACCTTCCTTCTTCAACAACTATCGGTTAGTATCGGTTGAGCCTAAGTTTTTGCTTCTTCACATGAGTTGTGCTATCCTTGCAATGTCATTTTATTTTACTTTGCTTGCTGTTTGAATACAATACCAAGATCTGAAATTCTTTAATGAGAGAGAGTCTTCACATAGTTACTTAATTATTTAGCTACTCATTGATCTTCACTTATATATTTTTGGAGTAGTTTTTCATTTACTCGTGTACTTCACTTATATCCTATGAGTAAATTGTTGAATGAGTTGATTGCCATAAATCTGAAATTATATATGACTCATTTGCTTATCCCATGGGGAGTAATGACTTCACATCTAAGAAGTAGAGGTTGTAAATTTATTGAAGGTTAGCAAGCATTGTATTGGTCATTTGAACAATTCATGAAAGAATATTGAAGGAAGAGAGATTTCACATATAAATACACTATCCTAGACATCTTTTATAATTGGGAGCACTCATTTAGTATGACATGCTAAAGAGTTGATGTTGGACAAGGAAGACAACATAATGGGTTATGTTTTCGCACATCTCAGTTAAAGTATATTGTTATGGATCATTCAAACATGTTGAGCCTGCCTTTCCCCCTCATGCTAGCCAAAATTCCTTGCACCAAGTAGAGATACTACTTGTGCTTTCAAATATCCTTAAACCCAGTTTTGCCATGAGTGTCCACCATACCTACCTATGGATTGAGTAAGATCCTTCAAGTAAGTTGTCATTGGTGCAAGCAATAAAAATTGCTCTCTAAATATGTATGATCTTTTGGTGTGAAGAAAATAGCTTTATACGATCTTGTTATGGAAGCAATAAAAGCGACGGACTGCATAATAAAGGTCCATATACAAGTGGCAATATAAAGTGACGTTCATTCGCATTAAGATTTTGTGCATCCAACCCTAAAAGCGCATGACAACCTCTGATTCCCTCTGCGAAGGGCCTGTCTTTTACTTTATGCAAGAATCAAGGTGATCTTCACCTTTCCCTTTTTCATCTTATCCTTTGGCAAGCACCTCGTGTTGGAAAGATCCTGATATATATATATCCAATTGGATGTAAGTTAGCATGAACTATTATTGTTGACATCACCCAAAGGTGAATACGTTGGGAGGCAACACTATAAGCCCCTATCTTTCTCAGTGTCCGATTGAAACTCCATAACCATTAGTATTGCGTGAGTGTTAGAAATTGTAGAAGACTATATGATAGTTGAGTATGTGGAGTTTGCTATTCCTGAAAATAAGATGAATTGCAATTGTTTGATGACTGAGAATGAAGTTTGCTAGTTTTCAAGAAGGTTTATGGTCTATGCTTTAATATGTGAATTGCTTGTTACTTGTTCGTGAAAAGTTTTATGAGATGAACTACTGTTATGACAATTTATCATGCTAGAAAAGGTGATTGAAATTATCATTGATCAAACTTGTGCACCTTCTAGCATTCACACTTCATAAATTCTTTCTTTTATCATTTACCTACTCGAGGACGAGTAGGAATTAAGCTTGGGGATGCTGATACGTCTCCAACGTATCTATAATTTATGAAGCATTCATGCTATTCTATTATCTGTTTTGAATGATTACGGGCTTTATTATACACTTTTATATTACTTTTGGGACTAACCTATTAACCGGAGGCCCGGCTCATATTGCTGTTTTATTGCCTGTTTCAGTATTTTGAAGAAAAGGAATATCAAACGGAGTCCAAACGGAATGAAACCTTCGGCAGCGTGATTTTTTTGGAAGAATATGATCCTGGAGACTTGGAGTTCACGTCAGAAGATCCTTGAGGAGGCCAGGAGATAGGGGGCGCGCCCCCCTACTGGGCGCGCCCCCCTGTCTCGTGGGCCCCTCGAGCACCCCCCGACCGACTTCTTGTGCCTATGTAGTCCCTAAAAACATCCAAGCAGAAGATAGATCAGGAGTTCCGCTGCCGCAAGCCTCTATAGCCACCAAAAACCTCTCGGGAGCCCGTTCTGGCACCCTGCCGGAGGGGGAACCCATCACCGGTGGCCATCTTCATCATCCCGGCGCTATCCATGACGAGGAGGGAGTAGTTCACCCTCGGGGCTGAGGGTATGTACCAGTAGCTATGTGTTTGATCTCTCCCTCTCTCGTGTTCTCTCTATGGCACGATCTTAATGTATCGTGAGCTTTGCTATTATAGTTGGATCTTATGATGTTTCTCCCCCTCTACTCTCTTGTGATGAATTGAGTTTCCTTCTTGAATTTATCTTATTGGATTGAGTCTTTATTTGAGAACACTTGATGTATGTCTTGCCGTGTTTATCTGTGGTGACAATGGGATATCACGTGCCACTTGATGTATGTTTTGGTGACCAACTTGCGGGTTCCGCCCATGAACCTATGCATAGGGATTGGCACATGTTTTCTTGACTCTCCGATAGAAACTTTGGGGCACTCTATGAAGTACTTTGTGTTGGTTGGATGAATCTAAGATTGTGTGATGCATATCGCATAATCATGCCCACGGATACTTGAGGTGACAATGGAGTATCTAGGTGACATTAGGGTTTTGGTTGATTTGTGTCTTAAGGTGTTATTCTAGTACGAACTCTTGAATAGATTGTTCCGAAAGAATAACTTTGAGGTGGTTTCGTACCCTACCATAATCTCTTCGTTTGTTCTCCGCTATTAGTGGCTTTGGAGTGACCCTTTGTTGCATGTTGAGGGATTGTTATATGATCTATATATGTTATTATTGTTGAGAGAACTTGCACTAGTGAAAGTATGAACCCTAGGCCTTGTTTCCTATCACTGCAATACCTTTTACGCTCACTTTTATCATTAGTTACCTTGCTGTTTTTATATTTTCAGATTACAAATACATATATCTACCATCCATATTGCACTTGTATCACCATCTCTTCGTTGAACTAGTGCACCTATGCAATTTACCGTTGTATTGGGTGTGTTGGGGACACAGGAGACTCTTTGTTATTTGGTTGCGGGGTTGTTTGAGAGAGACCATCTTCATCGTACGCCTCCCATGGATTGATAAACCTTAGGTCATCCACTTGAGGGAAATTTGCTACTGTCCTACAAACTTGTGCACTTGCAGGTCCAAAGCGTCGATGCCTGCGGCGCTGCTCACGATCGTGGCAGGAAAAATAAAGCAATACCGGCACTGGAGACAATGATACTCCGGATAATGCCGAAGACTCTAACCACCCCATCGAGCCTGCGTAGAGCAGGATGATTGGGAATACGGGCAAATCAACCTAGACGAACTGGCCGAGAGTGAAGACTCGGAGGACAACAACTATTTATCGCTCTCTAAGGAGGAAGTGAGCCTCGGCAACGAAGATTTCATCGTGCCAGAGGAACCCCTCGAGCAAGAACACTTTAGGCGACAACTCATCGCAACTGCTAGGAGCCTAAAAGAGAAACATCAGCAGCTTCAAGCCAAACAGGATACGCTCAATGATAGATGGACTCAGGTCCTTGCAGCTGAGGAATACGGCCTAGAGCGACCAACAAAGAGTTATCCGAAGCGTCGGCTACTATCACAATTCGACGATGAGGCCCTTGAGCCAATACCGTTAACATATAATCATGCTGATGAACCAGACCGACCACCTCGTGGGCAAGACAGATCGGCTGCTTACTCCAAACACCAGCCCGCGCCACCTCACCGTCGAGGCAAAGAGGTAGCGGCTTCAGGCTACACCTACGACTTATGACTGGACCTGAACAATAGAGCCGGCTAGACAAGATCAATCTACAGATCAAGGGGGCGTGCTCCAACAAGAGACGACGACCTTCAAGCTTGGCGCGAGCAGCATAACCGAACTCGAGCCAAAAATCAAACATAGATGTCATCTGAACTCCGTCGTGATGTTGCCTGATACGGAGGCGCCGCACACTCCTTGTGCTTTACCGATGAGGTAATGCAACACCAATTTCTAGAAGGGTTTAAACCCGTAAACATCGAATCATATGATGGAACGATAGATCCCGCGGTATGGATTGAGGATTTCCTTCTCCATATTCACATGGCCCGAGGCAACGATCTCCACGCCATCAAATACCTCCCCCTAAAGCTGAAAGGACCAGTGCGACACTGGTTAAACAGCCTACTAGAGAACTCTATTGGTAGCTGGGAAGACTTGGAGGATGCCTTTAGAGACAACATACAAGGTACATATGTCCGGCCTCCGAGTGCCGATGACTTTAGTCATATAGTCCAGCAACCCGGTGAGTCAACCCGCAAACTCTGGACTAGGTTCTTAATTAAAAAGAACCAAATCATCGATTGTCCGGATGCCGAAGCCCTCGCAGCCTTTAAACATAGTGTCCGTGACGAATGGCTCGCCTGACACCTCGGTCAGGAAAAGCTGAAGTCTATGGCAGCTCTTACCGCACTCATGACCCGCTTCTGCGTGGGAGAGGACAACTGGTTGGCTCGTAGAAGAAATAGTACCAGCGACCCTGGCACCTCTGAAGTCAGGGACAACAATGGCAGGCCACGACGCAACATACACAAGCGTCGAAACAACAACGAAGAAACAGAAGACACAACGGTCATGTAACATCCCAATTTTCAACTTGGATGTTAATCATTAGGTCATCATATGCATCCAATATCCTTGCATTTTTAATTGGTTTATTTAGACATTTTGATCCTAGAGACCTTAAGCAACTCAAGGACCATTTGAGAGAGTTGGAGCTTTTCAGAAAATTCCATTTTTGAATTTTTCAAAATTGGTAAATTGGATCAAGGTGATTTTATTTGAAATTATTTTTCCAATTATTTCGAAATAAATAAAACAATGAGAGAATATAATATGACTTCTTCAAAACATAGGAAATAATGGAAATTTAATTTTGAATAAAAATATATTTTATTTGAATTTTTATTTGAGATTTTATTCGGCTAAATTAGGAAAAAATTGCATTTTAGCCCTGAAAAATATTCACGTGGTCCTAAATATTAGTAGAGGACCGTGAAAATTATTTATGGGATTTTTAGGATTTTTATTTTATTTTATTTTGATTTTTCCGTTTCGGCAAAATTATTTTAAAAAAAAATCTTCGACTGACTGGGCCAAAGCCCAGCCGGCCCGCTCACGCCACTGCCTCCCCGTGTCTGCCTCCCGCACGTCGCCGGAGACCGAGTCGGCCACAGCCTCGCCTGGCCCCCTCCTCAAGTCGCCACCGCCCCCCTCTTAAATAGCCGGCCCCGCCGCACCTCTCCTCCCCAGCCCGCGTCAGCCGCCGCCTCCCGCACCGTGCCACCGCCGCTGCCGCCGCCTCACCGGAGCCACCACCCACCTCATCGACATCGCCATTGACCACTGTCGCCGCCGCCAAACCGGTACAAACCGATTCTGTTTTTTTTCGGGTTTTCGGTTTATTAGATTAGATCATTTTTTATTTTGTTAAATTAGTTAGCGAACGTTCACCTGATTAGATCTGTTAACGAACGAATTCGTTCGTTAGTCTCTGCTAGCGGACGTTCGCCTGAAAGAATTTTTTCTGTTTATTTTTCGGCTAGGGACCTATCCACGAATACTTTTCTTACAAATTAGTCCCTAAACTTCAAACCCTCGTTACTTTTTACTCGTTTATCCGAATCCAGTGAAACCAATGCCAAAATCTTCGTCTCGATCCCCTCTGTTCAGATAAACAACTTGAACATGATTTTGAAAATTTAAAATTTGGTTTCAAGCAGATTTGAATTTGAACTTCTTTTGATCGTAGTTTGTGTTTCGTATCTCCGATTCGATTGATTCTTTTTGCAAATCGAAGCTCTTCACTTGTACTTTCTGTTTAGACCTTTTCTTTTGGTTTTATATTTGCATATTATGCTTGAGTGCTTATGTATGATATTGTTTGTTCACGATAGAGTTTTCGGAGTGCGAGGCTTGCTACTACGAATCACTAGGGTTTTCCAATCGTCAACAAGGCAAGTAACACTTTGATCATATCCATTTATTACCCAGCTTTTATGCATTAATTTCAATCCTCAAACACATTGCATGAGTAGGATTTGATAACATGTGGGTATTGGGAAGTAGTTGATGAGGTAGGAACCTATTGTCCTATATCAAACCTGGGTGTTTACTACGTTATGCTTACACTGCTATGCTATGCTCGTAGACGTGGATTGGTATGTGAGATTCATGAAAGATGTGAGAGTTATTATTAACTAAGGGAAACTTAAGGTGGCTACTTAAATACACATCTGGGTGGATTGGTTGTGGGCACCTGTAGCAATCTAGTGTTGTCCTAGGATATCCCGGAGTGCCCGTGTGATCATCCTATGGTTTGCCACCCAGGCTCAAAGGGATCATAAGGTTATTCATGCTAGAAACTTCCATGTGCAGCCGCAAACCATTATGGGATCTGGCATAGTTGAGTATGTTGTGTGACCTCTTTCAGTGGTAGGCTAGCAGATGTAGGGGATAGGTGATACCGTCTACCCAGAGTAAAGAGTTAATGTTTCGGAAAGACTGTGTCTCGATCATCCGTTTCTCAAACATCATGTAGTGCGAGAAATTCAACGGAGGAGATCGAGTCTTGTGGGGAAAAGTGCACAAATCTCTTCAGAGTGTACAAACTAATCATGGTTAGCCGTGTCCCCGGTTATGGACATCTTTAGTATCTAGTACTTGGATTATCATGTTGATATCATCACTTTACTTAATAAATTTATTGGGTTATTCATGTTAATTCGGGATTGAGTTGGAGGAACCTTCTGAATATTCAAACAAACTTTGTAGTTAAATAAAATATATTCCTTTGTTGTAGGGGAAAATTGGCTTTATGCAAATGATAACCTTAGAGCCTCCACCAGCCATATTATGCATGTAGTGATAGTTGTTATTTGTTCATTGCTCTATAGCCTTATCTTGCCAGCATATTCCATGTGCTGACCTACAGAGCTGCAACGTATCATGTTGCAGAGTTTTTAGACAAAGAGTAAGGTGCGCTAGGTCGTTGTCGTGCACTCAGTATTGCCGTGGAGTTGGATGGACTGATTTAACTTCGATGCTTCCACAGTTACCTTATTGAGATGGCCTTCAGCCATATTATTGTAATAAGTACTCAATTTGAGACACTCGATGTAATAAGTGTGTGTTCGAACTCTGTTATAAATCCTCAATTACTGTGTGTGTCAGCAATACCGATCCAGGGATGACACTTAAGCATAGAGACTTGACCGTCTGAGGTCTGGTCACTACAAGATGGTATCCGAGCACACACTGACTGTAGGACGCGACCTCTAGGAAAAGCCACATGATACTCTTCTCTACTCATTTCTGACTCTTCTTCATTTCCACTCTATAGATGGCGGACCCAAGGAACAAGTTCACTCAACCGGATGATGACACCCCTTTCGGACGACACTTGAAGGAAGTCACTAGGTACCTGAACATTGGAATACCAAGCTTCTCCGGAACCTACACCGCCACTTTACTAGAAGAAGAGTGCTGGACGATTTGAGTTCATGTTCCAGGAAGGACGTTCGTACCAATTACCGAGCCCATAGAGTTTTCCTTTGATGCACCAACCTGGAGTCTAGGAAAGAGCATGGCCGCCCACATCACCATTGGACGCATCAGCGAGGTGTACAACAAGGATCTTAAGGACACCATCTACCAGATATGTGGACGCTGAGATGAGCAATGGGAGATGATTTGCACCAGGAAGGATAAATCTATTGCAGCCTACATACAGGAGTTGAATCAGCACATTCGTCGCCAGGAGAACCAGATGTGCGCCAACATGATAGACATGAAGAAGGTGATGACCAAGAACATGGAGCTAGAAAAGGAACTCAAGTCTACACACGATGGATATGAAGAGGAAATTGTTGTACTACTGGAGAAGAATGTAGACCTAACGAAGAAGCTAGGTATATTCATGGGTGATCCCGAACCTGAAGAAGAAATCCGTTCTGAAGACTGCATCATAATAGACGACACAAACTCCGACCCCGACAGCAATGACGAAGATAGTGATGATTATGAAGACGAAGCTCGAGCGGACATCATGGAGTCCTCCACCGATCAAAATTTCTAGTTTACCACCATATGACCATCAGTGTTCTTCCATGTATATAGTAATAGTCTGCAAGATTTTGTAAACCATAGTTTAGTCTGATTGTATGATCTTGTTTGAATTGAGTGGTGTGAAATGAATGTATTTGTCTCATGTGCATATGGTAGTGATCTCTCTTTAGACCTTATTCTATTCTATTCTATTCTCACCCCTCTAAACCTATCAGATGCCTCCGAGACGTGACCCCGGTTTTGTCTTCCCACTGGAGCTCACTCAGTTGATCCAACAGTAGAATGCCTTGATGCAGTTGCTAGTCTAGAACCAAGGCAACAACAATAACAAATACAACAACAACAACAACAACAACAACAACAACAACAACAACAACAACAACAACAACAACAACAACCCACCGCCACCACCACCAGTTGACAAGTTAGCTCGTTTCCTAAGGTTGAATACATCGGTGTTCTCTAGTAGCACTGAGCCGATTGTTGCTGATGACTAGCTCCACAGGATTGGAAGGGAGCTGACCACCGCAGGTTGCACAGATGCTGAGAAGGTGCATTTTTCCCGCACACCAACTGGATGGACCCACGGCCTCATGGTGGGAGAATTACACTGCCACTTTCCCCGTGGCCAATGTCACTTGGGATCAGTTTCAACAAGCGTTTCACACCGCACATGTCTCAACCGGAGCTATGAGTATGAAGAAGCGTGAGTTTTGCAACTTACGTCAGGGGAACCGTACTGTGGGGCAGTACGTGGATGAGTTTAGCAAGTTAGCACGCTACGCCCCAGATGATGTGGCCACAGATGCCACAAAGTAGGAGAAGTTTCTTGAAGGATTGAATGATGAGCTGAGTATGCAGTTGATGGTGGCAACATTCACTAACTACCAGGAGCTACTGGACAGGGCCCTCATGATTGAAAGCAAACATCAGTAGATAGAGAGTCGCAAACGGAAGTATGGACAAGGGAAGTACAACTCTGGAGCTCAGCAGAAGCCTCGCTATACCCCGTACAAGGGAGGACACACTCATACCCATGGAGGACATAACCATGGAGGCCATACCCACAATGGAGGAAGTTCACACAACCACAATGGCTCTAAGAATGGCAAAGGGAGTGGAGGAAACAACAATGAGAACAGTTCCAACCCTGCTACACCCGCTAAGAAGGATCTGAGTCACATTACTTGTTTCAAATGCGGGAAGACTAGACACTACGCCATCGAGTGCCCTGAAGCAAAGAATGGAAATGGTAATGGAAGCTTGGGGAAGAAGCCAAACCCCTTTACCAGAGGTCAGGTGAACCATATCAACGTGGAGGAAGTTGAGGAGCAGCCTCATGCAGTTGTTGGTAAGTTTTTGATTAAGTCATTTACAACTCTTGTTCTTTTTGACACTGGTGCATCGCATTCATACATATCAAGGGGATTTATGGATAAGTTTAAGCTGGAAACCTTAGCCCTTAGGTCACCCATGTTAGTAAGCTCACCAGGAGCGGAATATATGGCTAGTCGATGGTGTTGTCAGTTGCCATTGACCATAGGCAAACACGTTTTCCCCTCAGACCTCATAATTTTGGAGTCACAAGGATTGGACATAATACTAGGCATGGATTGGTTATCGAAGTATGGAGGAAACATCGATTGCGCTAGTAAGTCAATTCTTCTCACCACACGAGAAGGAAAAAGAATCAAGTATATGTCTAGGCATGCGCCAAGGAGGACCCAAGTAAATTCACTCTTGAGAGTTGTTTAGGAAGAAGTGCCAGTTGTGAAGGATTATTCTGATGTATTTCCAGAGGAATTACCAGGCATGCCACCAGATCGAGAGATAGAATTTTTGATAGAGCTGTTGCCAGGCACCAGACCAATATCGAAGAGACCGTATCGGATGCCCGCAAATGATCCGGAGGAAATTAAGAAGCAAATTAAGGAGTTATTGGAGAGAGGTTATATACGACCAAGTTCATCATCGTGGGGAGCCCCAGTGCTCTTAGTTGAGAAGAAGGATGGATCTTTGAGAATGGTTGTTGATTATCGTGCATTGAATGAGGTGACGATCAAGAACAAGTACCCACTACCGATGATCACAATTTGTTTGACCAGCTGCAAGGAGCTAAAGTATTCTCCAAGATCGATCTTCGATCGGGATATCACCAGCTGAAGATCCGAGAACATGATATACCCAAACAGCTTTTACCACAAGGTATGGGCTATATGAGTACATTGTCATGTCTTTTGGATTGACTAAGCCCCTGCATATTTTATGAGTATGATGAACAAAGTGTTCATGGAGTTCTTGGATAAGTTTCTTGTGGTGTTCATCAATGATATATTGGTGTACTCGAAGAATGAAGAAGAACATAAGGAACATTTGCGCTTGGTCCTCGAGAAGCTCAGGGAACATCAGTTATATGCCAAGTTTAGCAAATGTGAGTTTTGGTTGAAGGAAGTCGGATTTCTCGGACATGTTATATCTGGAGAAGGTATAGCAGTAGACCCTACTAAGGTTCAGTCTATCACAGAGTGGTTGGCACCCACCTCAGTTGGAGAGATACGCAGTTTTCTTGGACTTGCAGGATATTATCGGAGATTCATTGAGAATTTTTCTGAGATTGCGAAGCCAATGACGGAGTTGTTGAAGAAGGACACCAAGTTCAAATGGACCGAAGAATGTGAGGCCAGTTTTCAGGAGTTGAAGAAATGTCTAGTTACAGACCTAGTGCTAATTCTTCTGGATATACGCAAGGACTTCCAAGTATATTGCGACGCTTCTCGCCTGGGACTTGGAGGTGTACTTATGTAAGACAGAAGAGTTGTTTCATATGCCTCACATCAGCTTCGACCTCATGAGTTGAATTATGCCATGCATGACTTGGAGTTAGTAGCTGTTGTGCATGCACTAAAGACCTGAAGACATTTTCTCATTGGAAACCGTTGCGATGTATACACGGATCATAAGAGTTTGAAGTACATCTTCAAGCAGAAGGAGTTGAATCTCAGGCAAAGGAGATGGTTGGAGCTAATAAAGGATTATGATATGAAGCTGCATTATCATCTAGGAAAGGCCAATGTTGTAGGAGACATGTTGAGCCGCAAGAGTTATGTTAATACTCTCGTGACCGTGGGATTACCGCAAGAGTTAGCCGAAGATCTCAGAGAACTTCGTTTGGAGATAGTCCCGAGAGGTTTTGTTGCAGCATTGGAAGTTCAGTCCACATTGTTGGGAAAGATTCGAGAAGCCTAGAAGACTGATAAGGAGATTGTGGAGATAAAGGAGAAGATGAGCAAAGGAAAAGCCAAAGGTTTTCGTGAGGATGAACATGAAACATTGTGGTTTGAGGATCGTATTTACGTACCCAATGATGCTGAAATCAGGAAATTAATACTTCAGGAGGCTCACGACTCACCATACTCGATTCACCCCGGAAACACCAAGATGTATTTGGATTTGAAGGAACGTTTCTGGTGGACAGGTATGAAGAAGAACATTGCCGAGTATGTAGCAGTATGCCACGTCTGCCAAAGAGTGAAGACAGAGCATCAGAAGACAACATGATTACTTCAGCCTATGCCGATACCCGAATGGAAGTGGGATAAGCTTGGCATGGATTTCATCACCGGATTACCTAGGACACGATCAGGATACGATTCTATGTGGGTAGTAGTTGATCGCTTGACCAAAGTGGTTCACTTTATTCCTGTGAAAACCACTTATACGAGCATGAAGTTGGCCAAGATATATATGACCAGGATCGTATGTCTGCATGGAGTTTCGAGGACCATCGTATCAGATAGAGGAACACAGTTTACATCAAAGTTTTGGAACCAGTTGCACCATACATTGGGTACTGGGCTAGAGTTCAGTACAACCTTTCATCCGCAGATAGATGGACAGACTGAGAGAGTCTATCAGATTTTGGAGGACATGTTTGAGCTTGTGTGCTAGATTATGGATCTAATTGGGATGATAATTTGCCTTACGCAGAGTTCTCGTACAACAACAACTAATAGGCTAGTTTGAAGATGGCCCCTTTCGAAGCTTTGTATGGAAGGAGGTGCAGGACACCGTTGATGTGGGATGAAGTTGGAGACCGACAATTGTTCGGACCAGATTTGATCAGAGAGTCTGAAGAGAAGGTTAAGTTGATTCGTGATAGACTGAAGGTAGCTCAGTCCAGATAGAAGAGTTGTGCTGACACCAAACGCAAGGAGGTAGCCTATGAAATCAGAGACAGAGGATATCTTCGTGTGTCACCACTTCAAGGAGTTAAACGATTCAGAGTCAAGGGAAAGTTAGCCCCAAGGTTTGTAGGACCATACCGAGTTTTGGAACGTATGGGAGAAGTTGCCTACAAGTTGGAATTACCCGAAGGATTGTCAGGAGTTCATGATGTGTTTCATGTTTCGCAGTTGAAGAAGTGCCATGCAGAGATGGCCGATATTCCTCTGAGAGATACAGTTCCCCTGGAAGCAATTCAGTTGGAGAGTGACCTAACCTACAAGGAGAAATCCACCAAAATTCTCGAGTTTGCCAACCGAGTTACACGCAGTAAGGTCATCAAGTTTTGCAAAGTTTAGTGGAGCCACCATATCGAGGAAGAAGCCACCTGGGAGCGAGAAGAAGACATACAGAAAGACCACCCACACCTATTTGCTAGCCAACCCGAATCTCGAGGGCGAGATTCATCTTAAGGGGGGTAGGTTTGTAACATCCCAATTTTCAATTTGGATGTTAATCGTTAGGTCATCATATGCATCCATTATCCTTGCATTTTTTAATTGGTTTATTTAGACATTTTGATCCTATAGACCTTAAGCAACTCAAGGACCATTTGAGAGAGTGGGAGGTTTTAATAAAATTCCATTTTTGAATTTTTCAAAATTGGTAAATTGGATTAAGGTGATTTTTATTTGAAATTACTTTTCCAATTATTTTGAAATAAATAAAATAATGAGAGAAGATAATATGACTTCTTCAAAACAGAGGAAATAATGGAAATTTAATTTTGAATAAAAATATATTTATTTGAGATTTTATTCGTATAAATTAGGAAAAAATTGCATTTTTGAAAATTGCATTTTAGCCCAGAATATGTTCACGTGGTGCTAAATATTAGGAGAGGACCGTGAAAATTATTTTTGGGATTTTTATTTTGATTTTTCCGTTTCGGCGAAATTATTAGAAAAATCTTTGAGCGACTCGGCCGAAGCCTAGCCGGCCCGCTCGCGCCGCTGCCTCCCTGTGTCCGCCTCCCGCACGTCAGCGGAGACCGAGCCGGCCACGGGCTCGCCCGGCCCCCTCCTCAAGTCGCCCCTGCCCCCCTCTTAAATAGCATGCCCCGACGCACCTCTCCTTCCTAGCCCGCGCCAGCCGCCGCTGCTCCCGCCGCGCTTCGTCGTCGCCGTTGCTCCCGCCGCCCCGCGCCGCCGGAGCCGCCGCCCACCTCGCCGACATTGCCGTTAACCACCGCCGCCGCCGCCGAACCGGTACAAACCGATTCCGATTTTTTTTCGATTTTTCGGTTTATTAGATTAGATCATTTTTTTATTATTTTGTTAGATTAGTTAGTGAACGTTCACCCGATTAGATCTGTTAATGAATGAATTCGTTCATTAGTCTTAGTTAGCGGACGTTCATCCGATAGATTTTTTTCTGTTTATTTTTCGGCCAGGGACCTATCCGTGAATACTTTTCTTACAAATTAGTCCTTGAACTTCAAACCCTTGTTACTTTTTGCTTGTTTATCCAAATTCAGTGAAACCAACACCAAAATCTTCGCCCCGATCCCCTCTGTTCAGATAAACAACTTGAACATGATTTTGAAAATTTAAAATTTGGTTTCAAGCAGATTTGAATTTGAACTTTTTTTATCATAGTTTGAGTTTCGTATCTCCGATTCGATTGATTCTTTTTGAAATCGAAGCACTTCCCTTGTACTTTCTGTTTAGACCTTTTCTTTTGGTTTTACCTTTGCATCTTATGCTTGAATGCTTATGTATGCTATTGTTTATTCATGATAGAGTTTCCGGAGTGCGAGGCTTGGTACTACGAATCACTAGGGTTTTCCGATCGTCAGCAAGGCAAGTGACACTTTGATCATATCCCTTTATTACCCAGTTTTTATGCATTAGTTTCAATCCTCAAACACATTGCATGAGTAGGATTTGATAACATGTGGGTATTGGAAAGTAGTTGATGAGGTAGGAACCTATTGTCCTATATCAAACCCTGGGTGTTTACTACGTTATGCTTACACTGCTATGCTATGCTCGTAGACGTGGATTGGTATGTGAGATTCATGAAATATGTGAGAGTTATTATTAACTAAGGGAAACTTAAGGTGGCTACAAAAATACACATCTGGGTGGATTGGTCGTGGGCACCTGGAGCAATCCAGTGTTGTCCTAGGATATCCCGGAGTACCCGTGTGATCATCCTATGGTTTGCCACCCAGGCTCAAAGGGATCATAAGGTTATTCATGCTAGAAACTTCCGTGTGCAGCCACACGCCACTATGGGCTCTGGCATAGTTGAGTATGTTGTGTGACCACTTTCAGTGGTAGGCTAGCAGATGTAGGGGAAAGTAGGTGGTACTGTCTACCCGGAGTAAAGAGTTAATGCTTTGGAAATACTGTGTCTTGATCATCCATTTCTCAAACATCATGTAGTGAGAGAAATTCAATGGAGGAGATCGAGTCTTGTGGGGAAAAGTGCGCAAACCTCTGCAGAGTGTACAAACTAATCATGGTTAGCCGTGTCCTCTGTTATGGGCATCTTGAGTATCTGGTACTTGGATTATCATGTTGATCTCATCACTTTACTTAATAAATTTGTTGGGTTATTCATGTTAATTTGGGATTGAGTTGGAGGAACCTTCTCAATATTTCAACAAACTTTGTAGTTAAATAAAATATTTTCCTTTGTTGTAGGGAAAATTTGGCTTTATGCAAATGATAACCTTAGAGCCTCCACCAGCCATATTATGCATGTAGTGATAGCTGTTATTTGTTCATTGCTCTATAGCGTTATCTTGCCAGCATATTCCATGTGCTGACCTACATGGCTGCAATGTATCATGTTGCAGAGTTTTCAGATGAAGAGTAAGGTGCACTAGGTCATTGTCGTGCACTCAGTATTGTCGTGGAGTTGGATGGACTCATTTATCTTCGATTCTTCTGCAGTTACCTAATTTAGATGGCCTTCAGCCATATTATTGTAATAAGTACTCAATTTGAGACACTCGATGTAATAAGTGTGTGATTGAACTCTGTTATAAATCCTCGAGTACTGTGTGTGTCAGCAATACTGATCCAGGGATGACCCTTAAGCACAGAGACTTGACCGTCTGAGGTCTGGTCGCTACAGGTCAACGCCGGATTCAGCGGCTCTAAATCCGGTCAGCGAAGAATCCATTCAAGGGAAATAAAAATGGTCCATTTAATTTGGACAAATACTCGATAGGCCTTGCCAGATTCATGGCACCCCTGACAAGCCTGCCAATCATTCCAACAGAAATTGTTGGGTCTTTAAACATGCCGGTAAGTTAAATACCAAACATAAGGGGAAAGGGCCGCCAAGCAAGGACGATGAGGAGCCCCGCCCACCAAACACAGGGGGCAAAAGAAATTCCCCCCTGAGGTGAAAACGGTGAACATGATCTATGTCACACATATCCCCAAGAGGGAGCGCAAGTGCGCACTATGGGACATCTACGCCGTAGAACATGTCGCCCACAAATTCAACCCGTGGTCGGCTTGTCCAATCACCTTCGATCGCAGGGACTACCCGACTAGTATCAGTCATGGAGGTTCGGCAGCCCTGGTCCTCGATCCAATTATCGATGGTTATCATCTCACTCGAGTCCTTATGGACGGCGACATCAGTCTTAACTTGATCTATCAAGACACTGTCCGTAAAATGGGTATTGACCCGTCAAAAATCAAGCCTGGTACCACCACCTTTAAAGGTGTGACACCCGGCGTTGAGGCCCGCTGCACGGGCTCATTAACATTGGAATTAGTCTTCGGTTCACGGACAACTTCCGAAGCAAAGACTTGATCTTCGACATCGTCCCCTTCCGCAGTGGTTGTCACGCACTGTTCGGACGTACTGCCTTCGCCTGCTTCAAGGCAGTCCCGCATTATGCTTACTTAAATCTCAAAATGCCTAGACCCCCGGTGTTATCACAGTCAATGGAAACATGGAACGCTCCCTCCGTACTGAGGAGCACACCGCGGCCCTTGCAGCTGAGGTACAGAGCGGCCTTATCAAGCCGAACACTTCATCTGCCATCAAGCCTCCGAACACTATTAAATGAGTCCGACCTACTCTGCAGAACGACAACTCGATCAATCCGGAGCTGCACTAGCAGTTTTGCCTCCGTCCATCGCCCCATCTAATCGTGGCATATGTACCGCGTGTGCATAATATGCACTCAAAATACCTTGGGCGACGATGGAGGCACTCTGTGGACGAGGTCCATAATATGGCTCGACCCTATTCGGACCTTAATCTCCTTCTTTCTTTTTTCTCTTTTTTCTCAGATTACAGGTTCTTTAATACCTAAATCACTTTACGGTGGTACAAGGCCTCTTTCCCAGGCCCCTTCTATATACACGATCATCGATCCTTTCAAAGGATCCTCCACCAAGGCGGAAAGCGGCACAGACGTGCGACAGGGTGTCCAAAGGATCTTCACGATTACCTTTTCTTTTTTAGGACCTGTATATAGCTTTCCCTTGTTCTCAAATTCTTGGCATGTAAAATAGCCCTGATGCTTATGACATTATTTTTACGAGCACGTTTTGACGTATCAATCAGACTATAATGGAAACAGTTTTTTACCAACCCTATTCAGTATTGGCTTATTTCATTATCTGTATTCCCTCTTCATGTCAGATTGGCATATACACTTTGGCATAGGCTAAAATGCCAGGGGATCTATTCAGTCACATATATTTCCAAAAAAAAGTCCGAACACTTCCAGAGTATACTTCAGCATCCCGAATATTTCATTATATGCATCAACTCCGAATCATGTCTTTGGTCAATAGTTGGGTTGCCCGGCTCCTGTGGTTACTACCTTACATTCCGCTTGTTCGGCTAGGGTAGTAAAGGGAGAACTACTGCGGTTGTGTTTCTGGTTTTGTCCGGTCAAACACCTTAGTAGAGAAAGCCGAAAATTGACTGTCATGATGCGGCGAGAGCTGGTCAGTGATACGTCTCCAACGTATCTACTTTTCCAAACACTTTTGCCCTTGTTTTGGACCCTAACTTGCATGATTTGAATGAAACTAACCCGGACTGACGCTGTTTTCAGCAGAACTGCCATGATGTTGTTTTATGTTTAGAAAACAAAAGTTCTCGGAATGACCTGAAAATCCACGGAGGCAAGTTTTGGAAAATATAAAAAATATTGGCGAAAGAATCAAGACCAGGGGGCCCACACCCTGTCCACGAGGGTGGGGGTGCACCCACCCACCTGGGCGCGCCCCCTGTCTTGTGGGCCCCCTGAGGCTCCACCGACCTCAACTCCAACTCCATATATTCCGTTTCGCGGAGAAAAAAATCAGAGAGAAAGTTTCATCGCGTTTTATGATACAGAGCCGCCGCCAAGCCCTAATCTCTCTCGGGAGGGCTGATCTGGAGTCCGTTCAGGGCTCCGGAGAGGGTGATTCGTCGCCGTCTTCATCATCAACCATCCTCCATCACCAATTTCATGATGCTCACCGCCGTGCATGAGTAATTCCATCATAGGCTTGCTGGACGGTGATGGGTTGGATGAGATTTACCATGTAATCAAGTTAGTTTTGTTAGGGTTTGATCCCTAGTATCCACTATGTTCTGAGATTGATGTTGCTGTGACTTTGCTATGCTTAATGCTTGTCACTAGGGCCCGAGTGCCATGATTTCAGATCTGAACCTATTATGTTTTCATGAATATATGCGTGTTCTTGATCCTATATTGCAAGTCTATAGTCACCTATTATGAGTTATGATCCAACAACCCCGAAGTGACAATAATCGGGATACTTCTCGGTGATGACCATAGTTTGAGGAGTTCATGTATTCACTAAGTGCTAATGCTTTGTTCCGGTTCTCTATTAAAAGGAGGCCTTAATATCCCTTAGTTTCCGTTAGGACCCCGCTATCACGGGAGGGTAGGACAAAAGATGTCATGCAAGTTCTTTTCCATAAGCACGTATGACTATATTCGGAATACATGCCTACATTACATTGATGAACTGGAGCTAGTTCTGTGTCACCCTATGTTATAGCTATTACATGAGGAATCGCATCCGACATAATTATCCATCACTGATCCAATGCCTACGAGCTTTTCACATCTTGTGTTTCACTTATTTACTTTTCCGTTGCTACTGTTACAATTACCATAAAACTATTATCTTTACTTTTGCCACGGTTACCTTTATTATCATACTACTTTGCTACTAAATACTTTGCTGCAGATACTAAGTTATCCAAGTGTGGTTGAATTGACAACTCAACTGCTAATACTCAATAATATTCTTTGGCTCCCCTTGTGTTGAATCAATAAATTTGGGTTGAATACCTTATCCTCGATAGCTGTTGCGTTCCCCTACACTTGTGGGTTATCAAGACTAATTTCTGGCGCCGTTGCCGGGGATCATAGCTCTGTTCCTTGAGTCACTTGGGATTTATATCTGTTGATCACTATGAAGAACTTGAAAGACGAAAGAACCAAGATTTTGACCTCAACTACGAGGGGAGGTAAGGAACTGCCATCTAGCTCTGCACTAGATTCTCCTTCTGTTATTAGTAAGCTTGCGATACATAAACCTGCTACTGCTATGAATTCTGATATGTCGCGTGTTATTGATGATGCCACTTCTGCTATGCATAATACTTATGATGAAACTACTTCTGTGCGTGATACTACTTAGCCATTAGGTGAATTTCTTGATGAACAACTTGCTAGGGCTAGAGAGAATGAAATTATTGAAGATGCTATTATTGATGATAGTGATGATGAAAGTTCTCCCCCTGATTATGAATTACCTGTTGTTCCTGAGGGTTATGTTATGGAAGAGGAAGCTGCTAGAGCTATCTTTGCTTGTAAAGATAGATATGATCTTAAGAAATTATTAGCTAAATGGAAGCAGCAGTCTCTTAATGCTAGAATGAAACCTGACCCTGCTTTTGCTACTTCACCTATTTGTGTTACTGATAAGGATTATGAATTCTCGGTTGATCTTGAGATTATTACTTTAGTTGAATCTGATCCTTTTTACGGCCTTGAATCTGAAACTGTTGTGGCACATCTTACCAAGTTGAATGATATAGCCACCCTGTTTACTAATGATGAGAAGTATCGCTATTATTATATCCTTAAGATATTTCCGTTCTCATTAAAGAGTGATGCTAAGACTTGGTTTAATTCTCTTGCTCCTGGTTGTGTGCGTAGTCCCCAGGATATGATTTATTACTTCTCTGCTAAATATTTCCCTGCTCATAAGAAACAAGCTGCCTTGCGGGAAATATATAATTTTGTGCAAATCAAAGAAGAGAGTCTCCCACAAGCTTGGGGGAGGCTTCTCCGATTACTTAATGCTTTGCCTGATCATCCTCTTAAGAAAAATGGAATACTTGATATCTTTTATAATGGACTAACCGATGCTTCCAAGGACTACTTGGATAGTTGTGCTGGTTGTGTTTTCAGGGAAAGAACAGTCAACGAAGCTGAATTACTATTGAATAATATGTTGACTAATGAAAATAATTGGACTCTTTCTGAGCCAATTCCCGAGGCAATTCCTGAACCAATTAAGCCAACTCCTCATACTATTCCTAAACCCACTCCGAAGAAGAGAGGTGTTCTATTTCTCAGTCCTGAAGATATGCAAGAGGGAAAGAAATCAATGAAAGAAAAAGGTATAAAAGCTGAAGATGTTAAGAATTTACCACCTATTGAAGAAATACATGGTCTTAATATACCGCCTATTGAAGAACCACATTGTTTTGATAATCTGACACAGGTAGTAAAGGTAAATTCTCTCTATAGATATGACAAAGTTGAAATCCCCTCTACTAAATTTCAGAGCCCATGCTTGGATGAATTTGATGACTTTATGGCCAGACAAGAAAGTTTTAATGCTTATGTTGGTAGAGAGTTAAAGAATAATGCTTTCGAGATAGGACGCTTGAGTGATTATATGGCTAGAGTCAAAGGTGAACTTAAACTCATTAGCAAATATGCTTCTATGGTTGCTACTCAAGCTGAGCAAGTACTTAAAGCTCAAAATAATTTGCTTGATGAATTAAATAATAAACCTGACTTTGCTATTAGAGTGGCTACTAGAACTGATAGAATGACTCAGGAACCTTTGTATCCTGAAGGCCACCCTAAGAGAATCGAGCAAGATTCTCAGAGAAATAATTTAGAGGCACCTAATTCTTCCAAAAAGAAGAAAAAGAAAAATGATAGGAATTTGCATGCTTCTAGTGAACCTGTTGTAGACACACTTGAGAATCCCAATGATATTTCTATTTCTGACGCTGAAACACAATCAGGTGATGAACATGAACCTAGTGATAATGTTAATGATAATGTTCATGTTGATACTGAACCTAGCAAAAGTAATGATGTAGAGATTGAACCTGCTGTTGATCTTGATAACCCACAATCAAAGAATCAACGTTATGATAAGAGAGATTTTGTTGCTAGGAAGCACGGTAAAGAAAGAGAACCATGGGTTCAAAAACCCATGCCCTTTCCTCCTAAACCATCCAAGACAAAGGACGATGAGGATTTTGAGCACTTTGCTGAAATGATTAGACCTATTTTCTTACGTATGCGCTTAACTGATATGCTCAAAGTAAATCCTTATGCTAATTATATGAAGGATATCATTACAAACAAAAGAAAGATACCAGAAGCTGAAATTTCCACCATGCTTGCTAATTACACTTTTAAGGGTGGAATACCAAAGAAACTCGGAGACCCCGGGGTACCAACTATACCATGCTCCATTAAAAGAAATTATGTTAAAACTGCTTTATGTGATCTTGGAGCCGGTGTTAGTGTTATGCCTCTCTCTTTATATCGTAGACTTGAATTGAATAAGTTGACACCTACTGAAATATCTTTGCAAATGGCTGATAAATCAACTGCCATACCTGTCGATATTTGTGAGGATGTGCCTATTGTGATTGCAAATGTCACTATCTTAACGGACTTTGTTATTCTGGATATTCCCGAGGACGATAGTATGCCGATTATCCTCGGTAGACCCTTTTTGAATACTGCAGGGGCTGTTATTGATTGCACCAAAGGCAATGTCACTTTTCATGTTAATGGTAATGAGCATACGGTACACTTTCCGAGGAAACAATCTCAAGTTCATAGTATCAATTCTATTGGAAAAGTTCCAACTATTATTATTGGAGGTTTTGAATTTCCTCTCCCTACGGCCAAGAAAAAGTATGATATTCTTATTATTGGGGATGTTCATATCCCCGTTGAGGTAACTTAGTGTTATT
Source organism: Triticum aestivum (assembly GCF_018294505.1). Lineage (NCBI taxonomy): Eukaryota > Viridiplantae > Streptophyta > Magnoliopsida > Poales > Poaceae > Triticum > Triticum aestivum. Next base: position 262,526,536 of record NC_057810.1, on the reverse strand, counting down.
CGAAATTTCTCCGGTTCCGTGTTATTCAGAATGAGTTTGTTAACATGACTTGATCAACCTTGTTAGTGGATTCATTTTGATGATCATGAGATGGATGAAACTAGAAGGCACAACCTTCTGTACCCTCTTTTTACTTTCTGTTATTTAGAATAAATAAAGCAAAAATAGTATTATCTGTCTATTTTCTGAATTATCCGTGCAATAAAAATATCCCGAAAATAGAAGTGCTCCAAATGCCCTGCAAATTTAGTATGATTTTTTGTGGAATATTTGAGGATTTTAGGCACTAAAATCACTGCAGGAGGGGCAAGCACCAGGCCACGAGAGTGGAGGGCGCGCCCACACCCCCTGGGCATGCGCCCCTGTCTCGTGGGCCCGTTGTGGCCCCCCTCCACTTATGCCAACACCCACACACTCCATCTTCTTCCCAAAAAAATCCCCATTCAGCTCAAGCACGAGTTCTAGCTCATTTTGCTGCGATTTTTGATCTCCTTGCTCAAAGCTCCATTCACAAAACTACTTTGGGAGATTGTTGCTTGGTATGTGAGTCCTCCATTGGTCCAATTAGTTTTTGTTCTAGTGCTTTATTCATTGCAATTTTTTGCTGCATAGGTGACCATGTTCTTGAGCTTGCATGTTAAATTTATGAGGTCCCAAGTAATTCTAATGCATGATATAGGCTCTAGGCACTTGTAGGAGTAGTTGCTATCAATCTTGTTTAGTTTCATTCACTTTTATTTTGAAGTTACTAAAATTTCAAAAAAAAATCAGAAAAAGAATTATGTCTAGGAGAATGTACCAAGGTGGTTCCTTGGTAAAGAAGGGGCCCACGATTGCTATATGTGAGCAAGACGTTGAACTACCGAGGGACGCAGAAGTACGAGCTTGTGAGTGGCCATCAGACAATTTTATGGTCGAAGCAGGCTTTAAGGAGGAATTTGACGCATATGTGCATAATGCCGACCTGGAGGACTTCTTACAAGATAAGTGTCCTCAGTACTATCAATTGACTGATTCATTTGTGCGAAGGTTTAAATATAAATGTACACGTAATTCTCCGAGTGTCCTATTTGATATTTATGATACATCTTATACCATGGACTTAGAGGATTTTACAACTGCTTGCAAACTTCCACAGTGGGGCAATATTAATGATCCCCACAAATCTGAATTTAGAGATTTCCTTGCTAGTATTACTGTGGGAGAATCTAGGGATATTGCACAAGCTACCATAGGGAGCATTCATTTTCCTGCTATACATTATTTTGCTCTCTTTATTGGTAGATGCATTAACGGTAAAGACGAAGCATGTCATATGTGTGTCCCTGATCTTAGTGTCCTCAAGAGTGCCATGTTAGGTAATAAAGATTATAACTTGGGGGCAATAGTTGCACGTAGGTTGCATAATAATGGTAGAGCTGGAGATTTATTTGGAGGAATTTATGCGACCCGTGTGGCAAATTATCTTGGTATAGCCCCACGAGAGGGGGATATGATGTTACCTCCTGCTTATTTAGATTATGATGCTATGGTCCAACATCATTTTCTTAAGAGGAATGAATAATTCCTCCAATATCGACTAATCTTTGACAGATGTAGCGCTGTCCATGTTACTCTTCCTGCTCCTCTCCTTTTTGATTACCAGGCAAAAGGAAGATATGTTGTTACCAGGGAGGAAGCAGCTGAACACGAGGGGAGAGCGGAGGCGGCTCGCCAGCATGCCGCAGCTCAGGAGGCATTTGCTGCTGCATCTCAGTACGACCCCAGTTATAACTACGGATATCAGCCAGGCTATCCTTGGCATTAGACCAACTTAGGCCAAAAGCCTAAGCTTGGGGGAGTACATATTTCTCACCGACTTTACATTCATGTTCACACACTATTCTAGTCGTCGGTGCTCATACTCTTTCATTGTATTATCCATGCTAGTTCAATTTTCTTTTTCTCGCTTTCTTCTTGTGTGTTTGATAAACCATAAGAAAAAACCAAAAAAAATAGTTAGTTTAATTTCCATGCTTGTAGTAGAAATTAAAATGAAAACCCAAAAAGATTTCTCGTTCTTCTTCTTACTTGTTGGGAGTTTTCCCGTGTAAATAGTTTTATTTTCTTTTCTTTTCTTTGGGGGTCAAGAGTAGAAGACCATATTGAAAATGTTTAGTGGCTCTCATATGCATGATTGTTTATTTGACTTAGAGCCCATATTACTTTGTCTTCTCTCTTGAGTTGAATGCTTGCAGATTCCAGCTTAGTCCAATGCACGTGCACTATTATTACACACATCGTTCGGTCGTGCAAGTGAAAGGCAATAATGACGATATATGATGGACTTATTGAGATGAGAAAAGCTGGTATGAACTCGACCTCTCTTGTTTTTGTAAATATGATGAGTTCATCGTTCCTGATTCAACTTATTATGAAGTAAACATATTTGCAATGACATTTAGAGATTATAGTTGCTTGTGCCATGCTTGATTAGCTATGAGTTATAATGGTTTACCTTGCATGCCAATATGCTATTAGAATGATTATGATGTGGTATGATGGGATGGTATCCTCCTTTGAATGAATTGAGTGACTCGACTTGGCACATGTTCACACATGTAGTTGAAACAAATCAACATAGCCTTCATGATATTTTATGTTCATGGTAGATTATATCCTACTCATGCTTGTACTCGGTGTGAATTAATTTTAATGCATGTTTATGACTGTTGTCTCTCTCTCAGTTGGTCGCTTCCCAGTCTTTTGCTAGCCTTCACCTGTACTAAGCGGGAATACTGCTTGTGCATCCAAACTCCTTAAACCCCAAAGTTATTCCAATGAGTCTACCATACCTTCCTATATGCGGTATTTACCTGCCGTTCCAAGTAAATTTGTATGCGCCAAACTCCAAACCTTCAAATGAAATTCTGTTTTGTATGATCGAGCAGCTCATGTTTCAACTAGGGCTGCCTATATCTTCCATGCTAGGTGGGTTATTCTCAAGAGGAGTGGACTCTGCTCCTCATTCACGAGAAAGGGTTGGTAACCGGGATACCCAGTCCCATGATCCAAAAAGATCAAAGCAAATCAATATAATTAAACAAAACTCTCCCAGGGCTGTTGTTAGTTGGAGGCACTCGTTGTTTCGAGCAAGCCATGGATTGATGCTTGTTGGTGGTGGGGGAGTATAAACTTTTACCATTCTGTTTGGGAACTGCCTATAATGCATGTAGTATGGAAGATACAACCATCTCATAGTTGTTGTGTTGACAGTGAGAGTATGCCGCTCAAAATGTTATTCCTCTCTATTTTAAAATCGAGCTCTGGCACCTCTACAAATCTTTGCTTCCCTCTGCAAAGGGCCTATCTATTTACTTTTATGTTGAGTCATCACCTTCTTATTAAAAAGCACCCACTGGAGAGCACACTGTCATTTGCATTCATTACTATTGGTTTATATTGGGTATGACTTGACTAGATCTCTTTTACCATGAATTACAATGTCTAGTCAGTCCTTGATCTTTAAAGGTGCTATGTATTTATGTTTTGCGGTCTCGGAAAGGGCTAGCGAGATACCATTTTGTTATATCATATTATGATTGTTTTGAGAAAGTGTTGTCATCCGAGTTTTATTATTATGGCTCGCTAGCTGATTATGCTATTGATATGAGTAATTGTGAGACCGAGGTGTTATTATGAGTATAGTTAGTTCATAATATTTGCTGAAACCTAAATGCTGGCTTTGCATGTTTACAACAACAAGAGCAAACAGAGTTTGTAAAAGTTTTTCTTTATCACTTTCAGTTTATCAACTGAATTGCTTGAGGAAAAGCAAAGGTTTAATCTTGGGGGAGTTGATACATCTCCAACGTATCTACTTTTCCAAACACTTTTGCCCTTGTTTTTGACTCTAACTTGCATGATTTGAATGAAACTAACCCGGACTGATGCTGTTTTCAGTAGAACTGTCATGATGTTGTTTTATGTATAGAAAACAGAAGTTCTCGGAATGACCTGAAAATCCACGGAGGCAAGTTTTGGAAAATATAAAAAATACTGGCGAAAGAATCAAGACCAGGCGGCCCACACCCTGTCCACAAGGGTGGGGGGCGCACCCACCCCCTTGGCGCGCCCCCTGTCTCGTGGGCCCCCTGAGGCTCCACCGACCTCAACTCCAACTCCATATATTCCGTTACACGGAGAAAAAAATCAGAGAGAAAGTTTCATCGCGTTTTACGATACATAGCCGTCGCCAAGCCCTAATCTCTCTCGGGAGGGCTAATCCGGAGTCCGTTCGGGGCTCCGGTGAGGGGGATTCGTCGTCGTCGTCATCATCAACCATCCTCTATCACCAATTTCATGATGCTCACCGCCGTGCGTGAGTAATTCCATCGTAGGCTTGCTGGATGGTGATGGGTTGGATGAGATTTACCATGTAATCAAGTTAGTTTTGTTAGGGTTTGATCCCTAGTATCCACTATGCTCTTAGATTGATGTTGCTATGACTTTGCTATGCTTAATGCTTGTCACTAGGGCCCGAGTGCCATGATTTCAGATCTGAACCTATTATGTTTTCGTGAATATATGTGTGTTCTTGATCCTATCTTGCAAGTCTATAGTCACCTATTATGTGTTATGATCCGACAACCCCGAAGTGACAATAATCGGGATACTTCTCGGTGATGACCATAGTTTGAGGAGTTCATGTATTCACTAAGTGCTAATGCTTTGTTCCGGTTCTCTATTAAAAGGAGGCTTTAATATCCCTTAGTTTCCGTTAGGACCCCGCTGCCATGGGAGGGTAGGACAAAAGATGTCATGCAAGTTCTTTTCCATAAGCACGTATGACTATATTCGGAATACATACCTACATTACATTGATGAACTGGAGCTAGTTTTGTGTCACCCTATTATATAGCTATTACACGAGAATCGCATCCGACATAATTATCCATCACTAATCCAATGCCTACGAGCTTTTCACATCTTGTGTTTATCTTATTTACTTTTCCGCTGCTACTGTTACAATTACCACAAAACTATTATCCTTACTTTTGCCACTGTTACCTTTATTATCATACTAATTTGCTACTAAATACTTTGCTGCAGATACTAAGTTATCCAGGTGTGGTTGAATTGACAACTCAACTGCTAATACTCAATAATATTCTTTGGCTCCCCTTGTGTCGAATCAATAAATTTGGGTTGAATACTTTACCCTCGAAAGCTGTTGCAATCCCCTACACTTGTGGGTTACCAGTCAACGATTCGGTGACTTACTACAAATCTCTTGCGATTTCTTCCGTATTATACGAAGGACTGGCCTCCGTCCAGTCACATGCCTAAGGCATCCCAGTTCGGATAGCCGCATACGCACCAGGGGCTAGTACTTAGTCCCATCGTCAAACTCCTATGGCTAAGTGAAAGTGCTAAAGCCGCATAGTCCGATTGCCTGATTTGCTACGCAGACACCTCCTTTACGGACCAAGACGTTGGGTCAAGAGTGATCATGCGCTATTCCGAACACCCCCGTACCACCTACGTGGGGGCTAAAGTCGACGACTGACAAACTTTCAAGCTAACAAAATACGGCCGCACAGGAGGCAAGCAATTCCAGATAAAGACATAAATATATTACAAAGCCTTGGTTCATAAAACAACGTCTGGGTAGCCCGGATACATTTACTCAAATAAGATATCCTTTGAGCATTGGCCCTCTATTAATCGGGCACCCTCGAGGACGTCTTAAAAATACTGTGCCGGCTTGAGGTGGTCCTTGCCTTCATGTGGGCCCTCGACCGCTACGACGGCGGCCTTCATCTTCGCCCAGTGCATCTTGACACGGGTAAAGGCCACCCACGCACCTTCTATGCATGCCGAGCGCTTGACATCTTCAATCCGGGGCAGCGCGTCGGCAAGTCGTTGCACCAGGCCAAAGTATCTGCTAGGAATGGGTTCGGTTGGCCATAGTCGAACTATGATGTCCTGCATGGCCAATCCGGACATCCTGTGCAGCTCTGCCTGTTCCATCATCTGGTTGTTCAACAGTGTCGGACGCTCCGGTGCCACGAACAGTGACCAGAAGAGCTTCTCCGTCGTGTGCCCCTCCTGGACCTAGAAGAACTACACGACGTTGACGACACTCTTCGGAAGATCCAAAAATGTGTCTTGAGAACTCCACAGTCGAGTGAGCAAGGCATATCTTTGACCGCCAAATATAGTCTGCAAAAGAAAGGGCTTACAAGCCGCTATCTGTTCGAACTGCCGGATTTCTTGACGAGCTGCCCGACACTCGGTCCGCGCCTCCTTGGCCTCTTGGAGGGCTTTGGCAAGTTCGGCCGCCTGGGCCTTATTGTTGTCCTCCAAGGACTCACACTTGTCGGCGGTGTCCTTGAGCTCTTGCTCCACCTCGGTCACCCTCTCCTCGTATTGGCGGCGGGCGACCTGTTCGGACTTTAAATCTACAGCCGCTTTGTCTGTGGCCACTTTGCTTGCCTTCGCCTCCTCCTTGGCTTGGGCAAGGGCACTCTTGAGGGTCTCGACCTCGGCCACACTACCTGCAATCATACACATAGCAGCGCATGAGTTTAAACTCAGAATTTGCATATCAATTCAGGCATTAGCGAGATATTTCAAACATACCTTGCGCCTCATCGAACCGCTTGTTCATGCGATCGATATCATCATCAGCCAGCTGCAGCCTCCGCTTGAGGTCGGAGACTTCAGCGGCCTGGGTGGTCGCCGCCAATAGAGAAGCCTGTTATAAAAATAGAAAAGTCCGTCACCTCTATCAAATACTATGTGATCCTCTATTTGGCCTTTTTCAAAAATTGAACATAGTCTCAGGGGCTACTATGTATATACAAGCATATTTTTTCATATGATAAGCGGCTAAGAATATTACATCGCATACCTCGAAGCCTGTTAGCAGGATGGTGAAGGCTTCGTTCATCCCGCTCTTTGCGGACTGAACCTTCTCAACCACCGCACCCATCAGGGTGCGGTGCTCCTCTATGATGGCGACACGTTATAGTGCCTCCACCAGAATGTTCGGCACCTCCAGATTAGTGGTGGTCACCGATGGAGTTGGCGCTTCCCCCTCCTTCGAAGGGGGTTGCTCGCTCGATTCCGGAGCCGTATGGGTCTCCAAAACTGTGTTTGGCTGGGGGCCGGACTAGTCAAAGCCCCCGTCGTCGGTCTCCATGGGGGTTGTGTCCCCCATGTTCTCGGCAGCCAAGGCCTCACCCACTGCCGCCGTGTTCGCGGCCTCCCTCACCTCTTCGTGGCACAGAGAGGCCCTTCAGGATAACACCTCTGTGTCATCCGCGTTGGTCGGTGGAGAGGATTGCAGAGGCGTCTCGCTCTCCCCCATCCCTTGTGCTAGAGAGTTTCCCTCACACAGCTATGGTTGGGGGAGGTCGCAGGCCGGGCTGAAACACACAATATGATATGTTATATTACAACCATAACAGACCGAATATTTGCAAAGTATCTTTTTCGAAACTTACGATTCAGCCAGGGGCTTTTCCCTGAGGCGCCTCTTGGGGGTGTGTTCGGCATCCATATCCAAACCGTCCGAGAGGGTTATCTTCTCCCTCTTGGACGCCCCCTCCTCCAGGTCTGCTGAGGTTGCCCTTTTCTTCTTTCCCCCCTTTAGGGGAGGGCCACTTTCCGCCTCCTCTTCCTCTTCGTCTTCATCCCCCTCGTGGGAGGAATGGGTGTCGGCTTCTCCGGACAATGCATCTGAAGTGCCTTTACGGCAGAGGCCTCCCTTGGCCTCCTTGCCCTTATTCTTGGCCTTCTTCTCCGGCGCCTGATACGGCGCCAGAACCAACATCCTTGTTAGCAGAGGATTGGCTGGGTCTTCAGGTAGTGGAGCCGGACACTTGATCCGCTCCGCCTTCGCTGTCTAGCCCTGAATAAGGGATGGAAATCTTAGTATAAACCTTTGGTTTATGGACCAAAATTGTGTGCGAAACTAAAATACTTACAAGAGTGGCCAGATTCTCGCTGTCGAGGCCGATGTCTTCGGTCTTCTTAGGCCATGTCTTCTGGGCCTTGAAGAGCAGCTTCCAGATCTCCTCGTGCGTTGTGCCGAAGAAGTGCTGCAGGGTCAGGGGACCCTCCGGATTGAACTCCCACATATGGAGAGGCCGGCGTTGGCAGGGGAGTATCCGGCGGAAGAGCATCACCTGAATCACGTTGGTGAGACTGGTGTCCTTGTTTATCATATTCTTGATGAGCTTTTGTAGCATCATCACTTCGTCGGTTGACCCCCAGTCTAGACCCTTGTTGGTCCACGACGCAAGCCGCATAGGGGCCCCGGATCTGAACTCAGGAGTGGCCGCCCATCTAGCTCTGCGGGGTTTGGTGATGTAGAACCACTCTTATTACCACACCTTTACGGTCTCCATGAAGGCCCCTTTAGGCCATGTGGTGTTGGGGAGCTTGCTCACCATGGCACCGCCACAGTCCACATGCTGCTCGTCAACCACCTTCGTCTTCACATTGAAGACATTGAGCCAGAGGCCGAAGTGTGCAAACCTCGCACACGACGATAAACGCCGAGATGTGGAGGAAGGAGTTCGGGGCTAGATCGTGGAAATCTAGCCCGTAGTAGAACATGAGGCCACAGACGAAGGGGTGGAGGGGAAACCCTAGCCTGTGGAGGAAGTGAGGAATAAACACAACCCTTTCGCTAGGCTCCGGGGTGGGGATGACCTGCTTCTTGGCAGGGAGCCTGTGCGCGACGTCTGCAGTCAGGTACCCACCTCTCAGAGCTCCTTGACGTCCCTCTCCGTGACGGAGGAGGCCACCCACTTGCCCTGGGAGCCGGATCCGAACATGGCTGGAGAGGTTGGTGGCAGTGGGAAAGACTGCAGCTTGGGCGCTGGAGCTCGAGGATGGGAAGGCAGAGGAAGGAAGAAGGCGTGGGGTGAAAAGGTGGATCTTTATCCACTTATATAGGCAGTGAATATCAAGCTGTTGCAGAACGTAGTAATTTCAAAAAAAATTCTACGCACACGCAAGATCATGGTGATGCATAGCAACGAGAGGGGAGAGTGTTGTTCACGTACCCTCGTAGACCGAAAGCGTAAGCGTTAGCACAACGTGGTTGATGTAGTCGTACGTCTTCACGATCCGACCGATCCAAGTACCGAACGTACGGCACCTCCGAGTTCAGCACACGTTCAGCTCGATGACGTCCCTCGAACTCTGATCCAGCTGAGCTTTGAGGGAGAGTTCTGTCAGCACGACGGCATGGTGACGATGATGATGTTCTACCGATGCAAGGCTTCGCCTAAGCACCACTATGATATTATCGAGGTGGATTATGGTGGAGGAGGGCACCGCACACGGCTAAGAGATCCAAGGGATCAATTGTTGTTGTGTCTAGAGGTGCCCCCTGCCCCCGTATATAAAGGAGAAAGGGGGGAGGCGGCCGGCCTAGGAGGAGGGCGTGCCAAGGGGGGAGTCCTACTCCCATCGGGAGTAGGACTCCTCCTTTCCTTGTTGGAGTGGGAGAAGGGAAGGGAGAAGGAGAAGGAAGGAAGGGGGCGCCCCCCTCCCTAGTCCAATTCGGACTAGTCCATGGGGAGGGGTGCGGCCACCCTTTGGGGCCTTTCTCTCCTTTCCTGTATGGCCCATTAAGGCCCAATACGAATTCCCTTAACTCTCTGGTACTCCGAAAAATACCCGAATCACTCGGAACCTTTCCGATGTCCGAATATAGTCGTCCAATATATCGATCTTTACGCCTCGACCATTTCGAGACTCCTCGTCATGTCCTCGATCTCATCCGGGACTCCGAACTCCTTCGGTACATCAAAACACATAAATTCATAATATAATCGTCATCAAACTTTAAGCGTGCGGACCCTACGGGTTCAAGAACTATGTAGACATGACCGAGACACGTTTCCGGTCAATAACCCATAGCGGAACCTGGATGCTCATATTGGTTCCCATATATTCTGCAAAGATCTTTATCGGTCAAACCGCATAACAACATACGTTGTTCCCTTTGTCATCGGTATGTTATTTGCCCGAGATTCGATCGTCGGTATCTCAATACCTAGTTCAATCTCGTTACCGGCAAGTTTCTTTACTTGTTCCATAATACATCATCCCGCAACTAACTCATTAGTTACAATGCTTGCAAGTCTTATAATGATGTGCTTTACCGAGTGGGCCCAGAGATACCTCTTCGACAATCGGAGTGACAAATCCTAATCTCGAAATACGCCAACTCAACATGTACCTTCGGAGACACCTGTAGAACTCCTTTATAATCACCTGGTTACGTTGTGACGTTTGGTAGCACACAAAGTGTTCCTCTGGTAAACGGGAGTTGCATAATCTCATAGTCATAAGAACATGTATAAGTCATGAAGAAAGCAATAGCAACATACTAAACGATCAAGTGCTAAGCTAACGGAATGGGTCAAGTCAATCACATCATTCTCCTAATGATGTGATCCCGTTAATCAAATGATAACTCATGTCTATGGCTAGGAAACTTAACCATCTTTGATTCAACGAGCTAGTCAAGTAGAGGCATACTAGTGACACTATGTTTGTATATGTATTCACACATGTATTATGTTTCCGGTTAATACAATTCTAGCATGAATAATAAACATCTATCGTGAAATAGGGAAATAAATAATAACTTTATTATTGCCTCTAGGGCATATTTCCTTCAGTCTCCCACTTGCACTAGAGTCAATAATCTAGTTCACATCACCATGTGATTTAACACTAATAGTTCACATCTTTATGTGATTAACACCCATAGTTCACATCACCATGTGACCAAGACCCAAACGGTTCACTACAGTCAATAATATAGTTCACATCGCTATGTGGTTAACACCCAAAGAGTACTAAGGTGTGATCATGTTTTACTCGTGAGAGAAGTTTAGTCAACGGGTCTGTCACATTCAGAGCTGTATGTATTTTGCAAAATATTCTATATCTACAATGCTCTATATGGAGCTACTCTAGCTAATTGCTCCCACTTTCAATATGTATCCAGATTGAGACTTAGAGTCATCTGGATTGGTGTAAAAGCTTGCATTGATGTAACTCTTTACGACGAACTCTTTTATCACCTCCATTTGAGAAACATCTCCTTAGTCCTCACTAAGGATATTCTTGACCGCTGTCCAGTGATCTACTCTTTTATCATCGATGTATTCCTTTGCCAAACTCAGAGCAAGGTATACAATAGGTCTGGTACACAGCATGGCATACTTTATAGAACCTATGACTGAGGCATAGGGAATGACTTTCATTCTCTTTCTATTTTCTGCCGTGGTCGGGATTTGAGTCTTACTCAATTTCATACCTTTGCAACACAGGCAAGAACTCTTTCTTTGACTATTTCATTTTGAACTACTTCAAAATCTTGTCAAGGTATGTACTCATTGAAAATCTTATCAAGCGTCTTGATCTATCTTAATAGATCTTGATGCTCAATATGAAAGCAGCTTCACTGAGGTCTTTCTTTGAAAAACTCTTTTCAAATACTCCTTTATGCTTTCCAAAAAATTCTACATTATTTCCGATCAACAATATGTTATTCACATATACTTATCAGAAATGTTGTAGTGCTCCCACTCACTTTCTTGTAAATACAGGCTTCTCCCAAAGTCTGTATAAAACCATATGCTTTGATAAACTCATCAAAGCATATATTCCAACTCCGAAATGCTTGCACCAGTCCATAGATGGATCGCTGGAGCTTGCACATTTTGTTAGCACCTTTAGGATTGACAAAACCTTCTGGTTGCATCATATACAACTCTTCTTTAATAAATCCATTAAGGAATGCATCTTTGACATCCATTTGCCAGATTTCATAAAATGTGGCAATTGCTAACATGATTCAGACAGACTTAAGCATCGCTACAGTTGAGAAAATCTCATTGTAGTCAACACCTTGAAATTGTCGAAAACCTTTTTGCGACAAGTCGAGCTTTGTAGATAGTAACACTACTATCAGCGTCTGTCTTCCTCTTGTAGATCCATTTATTCTCAATGGCTTGCCGATCATCGGGCAAGTCCAGTCCACACTTTGTTCTCATACATGGATCCCATCTCAGATTTTATGGCCTTAAGCCATTTTGCGGAATCTGGGCTCATCATCGCTTCCTCATAGTTCATAGGTTTATCATGCTCTAGTAACATGACTTCCAGAATAGGATTACCATACCACACTGGTGCGGACCGTACTCTGGAAGACCCACGAGGTTCTGTAGTAACTTGATTTGAAGTTTCATGATCATCATCATTAGCTTCCTCACTAATTGGTGTAGCAATCACTGGAACTGATTTCTGTGATGAACTACTTTCCAATTCGGGAGAAGGTACAATTACCCCATCAAGTTCTACTTTCCTTCCACTCACTTCTTTCAAGAGAAACTCCTTCTCTAGAAAGGATCCATTTTAGCAACGAATATCTTGCCTTCGTATATGTGACAGAAGCTGTACCCAATAGTTTCCTTTGGGTATTCTATGAAGATGCACTTCTTCGATTTGGGTTCAAGCTTATCAGGTTGAAACTTTTTCACATAAGCATCACAACTCCAAACTTTAAGAAATGACAGCTTAGGTTTATTGCTAAACCATAGTTCATACGGTGTCGTCTCAATGAATTTAGATGGTTCCCTATTTAACGTGAATGTAGCTATCTCTAATGCATAACCCCAAAATGATATTGGTAAATCGGTACGAGACATCATTAATCGCACCATATCAAATAAAGTGCGGTTATGAAGTTCGGGCGCACGGTTACGCTGTGGTGTTCCAGGTGGCATGAGTTTGTGAAACTATTCCACATTGTTTTAACTGAAGGCCAAACTCGTAACTCAAATTTCATCTCCACGATTAGATCGTAGAAACTTTATTTTTCTTGTTACGATGATTTTACACTTCACTCTGAAATTCTTTGAACCTTTCAACTATTTCAGACTTATGTTTCATCAAGTAGATATACCCATATCTGCTCAAATCATCTGTGAAGGTCAGAAAATAACGATACCTGCCACGAGCCTTAATACTCATTGGTCTGCATACATCAGTATGTATTATTTCCAACAAGTTTGTTGCTCGTTCCATTGTTTCGAAGAATGGAGTTTTAGTCATCTTTCCCAAAAGGCACGATTCGCAAGCATCAAATGATTCATAACCAAGTGATTCCAAAAGTCCATCTTTATGGAGTTTCTTCATGCGCTTTACACCGATATGACCCAAACGACAATGCCACAAATAAGTTGCACTATCATTATCAACTTTGCATCTTTTGGCATCAATATTATGTATATGTGTATCACTACGATCAAGATCCAACAAACTATTTTCATTGGGTGTATGATCATCGAAGGTTTTATTCATGTAAACAGAACAACAATTATTCTCTAACTTTAAATGAATAACTATATTGCAATAAACATGATCAAATCATATTCATGCTCAACACAAACGCCAAATAACATTTATTTAGGTTTAAAACTAATGTCGAAAATATAGGGAGTGTGCGATGATGATCATATCAATCTTGGAACCACTTCCAACACACATTGTCACTTCACCCTCAACTAGTCTCTATTTATTCTGTAACTCCTGTTTCGAGTTACTAATCTTAGCAACCGAACAAGTATCAAATACATAGGGGTTAATATAAACACTAGTAAGGTACAAATCAATAACCTGTATATCAAATATACCCTTGTTCACTTTGCCATCCTCTTTATCTACCAAATATTTAGGGCATTTCCACTTCCAGTGACCATTTCCTTTGCAGTAGAAGCACTCAGTTTCAGGCTTTGGTCTAGCTTTGGGCTTCTTCGCGGGAGTGACAACTTGCTTTCCATTCTACTTGAAGTTCCCTTTCTTTCCCTTTGCCCTTTTCTTGAAACTAGTGGTCTTGTCAATCATCAACACTTGATGCTCTTTCTTGATTTCTACCTTCGTCGATTTCAACATCACGAAGAGCTCGGGAATCGTTTTCGTCATCCCTTGGATACTATAGTTCATCACGAAGTTCTAGTAACTTGGTGATGGTGACTAGAGAACTTTGTCAATCACTATCTTATCTGGAAGATTAACTCCCACTTGATTCAAGCGATTGTAGTACCCAGACAATCTGAGCACATGCTCACTAGTTGAGCGATTCTCCTCCATCTTTTAGCTATAGAACTTGTTGGAGACTTCATATCTCTCAACTCGGGTATTTGCTTGAAATATTAACTTCAACTCCTGGAACAGCTCATATGGTCCATGACGTTCAAAATGTCTTTGAAGTCCCAATTCTAAGCTGTTAAGCATGGTGCACTAAACTATCAAGTAGTCATCATATTGAGCTAGACAAACCTTCATAACGTCTGCATCTGCTCCTGCAATAGGTCTATTACCTAGTGGTCCATCAAGGACATAATTCTTCTGTGCAGCAATGAGGATAAACCTCAGATCATGGACCCAGTCTGCATCATTGCTACTATCATCTTTCAACATAGTTTTTCTCTAGGAACATATAAAAATAAACATAGGGAAGCAACAACACGAGCTATTGATCTACAACATAATTTGCAAAATACTATCACGACTAAGTTCATGATAAATTAAAGTTCAATTATTCATATTACTTAAGAACTCCCGCTTAGATAGACATCCCTCTAATCATCTAAGTGATCACGTGATCCAAATCAACTAAACCATGTCCGATCATCACGTGAGATGGAGTAGTTTTCAATGGTGAACATCACTATGTTGATCATATCTACTATATGATTCACGCTCGACCTTCCGAGGCCATATCTGTATATGCTAGGCTCGTCAAGTTTAACCTGAGTATTCCGTGTGTGCAACTGTTTTGCACCCGTTGTATTTGAACGTAGAGCCAATCACACCTGATCATCACGTGGTGTCTCAGCACGAAGAACTTTCGCAACGGTGCATACTTAGGGAGAACACTTATACCTTGAAATTTAGTGAGAAATCATCTTACAAAGCTACCGTCGAACTAAGCAAAATAAGATGTATATAAGATAAACATCATATGCAATCAAAACATGTGACATGATATGGCCATGATCATCTTGCGCCTTTGATCTCCATCTCCAAAGTACTGTCATGATCTCTATCGTCACCGGCGCGACACCATGATCTCCATCATCTTTATCTATATCAATGTGTCGTCACATGGCCGTCTCGCCAATTATTGTTCTTGCAACTATTGCTATCGCATAGCGATAAAGTAAAGCAATTATTTGGCGCTTGCATCTTATGCAATAAAGAGACAACCATAAGGCTTCTGCCAGTTGCCGATAACTTCAACAAAACATGATCATCTCATACAACAACTTATATCTCATCATGTCTTGACCATATCATATCACAACATGCCCTGCAAAAACAAGTTAGACGTCCTCTACTTTGTTATTGCAAGTTTTACGTGGCTGCTACAGGCTGAGCAAGAACCATTCTTACCTATGCATCAAAACCACAACGATAGTTCGTCAAGTTAGTGCTGTTTTAACCTACTCAAGGATCGGGCGTAGCCACACTCGATTCAACTAAAGTTAGAGAAACTAACACCCGCTAGTCACCTGTGTGCAAAGCACGGCAGTAAAACCAGTCTCGCGTAAGCGTACGCGTAATATCGGTCCGGGCCGCTTCATCCAACAATACCGCCGAACCAAAGTGTGACATGCTGGTAAGCAGTACGACTTGTATCGCCCACAAATCACTTGTGTTCTATTCGTGCATATAACATCTATGCATAAAACCAGGCTTTGATACCACTGTTGGAGAACATAGTAATTTCAAAAAAAATCCTAAGCACACGCAAGATCATGGTGATGCATAAAAACGAGAGGGGAGAGTGTTGTTCATGTACCCTCGTAGACCGAAAGCAAAAGCGTTAGCACACTGCGGTTGATGTAGTCGTACATCTTCACGATCCAACCGATCCAAGTACTGAACATACAGCACCTCCGAGTTCAGCACACGTTCATCTCGATGACGTCCCTCGAACTCCGATCCAGCCGAGCTTTGAGGGAGAGTTTCGTCAGCATGACGGCATGGTGACGATGATGATGTTCTACCAACGCAGGGCTTCGCCTAAGCATCGCTACGATATTATCGAGGTGGATTATGGTGGAGGGGGGCACCGCACACGGCTAAGAGATCCAAGGGATCAATTGTTGTTGTGTCTAGAGGTGCCCCTTGCCCCCGTATATAAAGGAGCAAGGGGGGAGGCGGTCGGCCTAGGAGGAGGGCGTGCCAAGCGGGGAGTCCTACTCCCACCGGGAGTAGGACTCCTCCTTTCCTTGTTGGAGTGGGAGAAGGGAAGGGAGAAGGAGAAGGAAGGAAGGGGGCGCCCCCTCCCTAGTCCAATTCGGACCAGTCCATGGGGAGGCGTGCGGCCACCCTTTGGGGCCTTTCTCTCCTTTCCTGTATGGCCCATTAAGGCCCAATACGAATTCCCGTAACTCTCCGGTACTCCGAAAAATACCCGAATCACTCGGAACCTTTCCGATGTCCGAATATAGTCGTCCAATATATCAATCTTCACGTCTTGACCATTTCAAGACTCCTCGTCATGTCCCCGATCTCATCCGGGACTCCAAACTCCTTCGGTACATCAAAACACATAAACTCATAATATAACCGTCATCGAACTTTAAGTGTGCGGACCCTACGGGTTCGAGAACTATGTAGACATGACCGAGACACGTTTTCGGTCAATAACCAATAGCGGAACCTGGATGCTCATATTGGTTCCCACATATTCTACGAAGATCTTTATTGGTCAAACCGCATAACAAAATACGTTGTTCCCTTTGTCATCGGTATGTTACTTGCCCGAGATTCGATCGTTGGTATCTCAATACCTAGTTCAATCTTGTTACCGGCAAGTCTCTTTACTCATTCCGTAATACATCATCCCGCAACTAACTCATTAGTTACAATGCTTGCAAGGCTTATAGTGATGTGCATTTCCGAGTGGGCCCAGAGATACCTCTTCGACAATCGGAGTGACAAACCCTAATCTCGAAATACGCCAACTCAACATGTACCTTTGGAGACACCTATAGAGCTCCTTTATAATCACCTGGTTACGTTGTGACGTTTGGTAGCACACAAAGTGTTCCTCCGGTAAACGGGAGTTGCATAATCTCATAGTCATAGGAACATGTATAAGTCATGAAGAAAGCAATAGCAACATACTAAACGATCAAGTGCTAAGCTAACGGAATGGGTCTAGTCAATCACATCATTCTCCTAATGATGTGATCCCGTTAATCAAATGACAACTCATGTCTATGGCTAGGAAACTTAACCATCTTTGATTCAACGAGCTAGTCAAGTAGAGGCATACTAGTGACACTATGTTTGTATATGTATTCACACATGTATTATGTTTCTGGTTAATACAATTCTAGCATGAATAATAAACATCTATCATGAAATAGGGAAAGAAATAATAACTTTATTATTGCCTCTAGGGCATATTTCCTTCACAAGCGTCCTCCCTCAAGCCTTAAAACTTGCCTATTCCCAAGGAGTCATGTGAATGGCACAATTGGATTACCCAAACCCGTATTGATGAGGATCCCAAAATAAGCAGGCACGATATCTGTTTTGACAAGACGTGTCAGTGGAGGCCGTGCCTCGAAACGCGAAGCGGGAGTCCAAAAAACGGTTCGAAATGATAAAGAGGCCAGACGTGACATTTCGCCGAAAGGGTTGTCAGTTGACAGACCTTATTTTGATGAAGTGTTTTTGCCTTCAAGGTTGAGGGTTGCGACTAGTATACAGAGCCAGATATAGTTCTTTTATTCAGAAGATTACTTTGAACTATTTGGAGGAGGAACCCGCCTTTCAATGCCGAAGACAAGCTGCATGCTGAATACCTCGTCGTTGAAGACCGGTTCAGGGGCTACTGAGGGAGTCCTTGATTAAGGGGTCCTTGGGCGTCCGGGCTATATGACATGGGCCGGACTGATGGGCCGTGAAAATACAAGGCAAAAGACCTTTCCCCGTGTCCGGATGGGACTCTCCTTTGCGTGGATGGCAAGATTGGCATCCGGATGTGTAGATTCCTTCCTCTGTAAACTGACTCTGTACAACCCTAGACCCCTTTAGTGTCTATATAAACCGGAGGGTTTAGTCTGTAGAGGCTATCAGAATTCATACATGCTAGACATCTAGGGTTTAGCCATTACGATCTCGAGGTAGATCAACTCTTGTAACCCCTATACTCATCAAAGTCAATCAAGCAGGAATAGGGTATTACCTCCATTAAGAGGGCCAGAACATGGGTAAAACATCGTGTCCCCCGTCTCCTATTACCTTCGATCCTCAGAAACACAGTTCGGGACCCCCTACCCGAGATTGGCTGGTTTTGACACCGACAGGGGGATCCGCGAGCAACTGTGAAACTGATGTCCGACAAACCAGCATATGCAAAATGTATGGTGACTGCACTTGGGTGAGCTTGGTGCCCATTGAGGGGGCTAGACTTCAAGGTCTTGGGAGACAATGTATTTATGTTCACTTTTTGTCAGCACTCGGGGAAGAGGAAATTGTTGCGGGTCATGGGGGATTATGATCCAAAGAAGAATGTCAAGTAATATGAGTTTAAAAGAATTCCGATATCGGTGATGATCTTTTTTTGAAAGATCCAGCAAATTGTTGGCTTCATTGATTTAGCAGAGGAGAGAGGGAACAAAGTCTGACCATGCGATCATATGGGTGGGAGATAAAAACAGAACCAAAAAACAAAAGAGCAGGGTGGCCCTACATTGCTATCTCGCTACTCTTTCCCCGAAAGGGGTCTTTATGTTTTTTGCTCCCGCCAATCGCCATTGGTGTTGGAAATATGCCCTAGAGGCAATAATAAAATTGTTATTATTATATTTCCTTGTTCATGATAATTGTCTATTGTTCATGCTATAATTGTATTAACTAGAAACTGTAATACATGTGTGAGTACATAGACCACAACATGTCCCTAGTGAGCCTCTAGTTGACTAGCTCGTTGATCAATAGATGGTCATGGTTTCCTGACCATGGACATTAGATGTCATTGATAGCGGGATCACATCATTAGGAGAATGATGTGATGGACAAGACCCAATCCTAAGCGTAGCACAAAGATCGTGTAGTTCGTTTGCTAAAGCTTTTCTAATGTAAAGTATCATTTCCTTAGACCATGAGATTGTGCAACTCCCGGATACCGTAGGAATGCTTTGGGTGTACCAAACGTCACAACGTAACTGGTGGCTATAAAGGTACACTACAAGCATCTCTGAAAGTGTCTGTTGGGTTGGCACGAATCGAGACTGGGATTTGTCACTGCGTATGACGGAGAGGTATCTCTGGGCCCACTTGGTAATGCATCATCATAATGAGCTCAATGTGACTAAATAGTTAGTCACGGGATCATGCATTATGGAACGAGTAAAGTGACTTGCCGGTAACGAGATTGAACGAGGTATTGGGATACCGACGATCGAATCTCGGGCAAGTAACGTACCGATTGACAAAGGGAATTGTATACAGGATTGCTTGAATCCTTGACATCGTGGTTCATCTGATGAGATCATCGTGGAACATGTGGGAGACAACATGGGTATCCAGATCCCGCTGTTGGTTATTGGCCGAAGAGATGTCTCGGTTATGTCTGCATGGTTCCCGAACCCGTAGGGTCTACACACTTAAGGTTCGGTGATGCTAGAGTTGTTATGGGAAATAGTATGTGGTTACTGAAGGTAGTTCGGAGTCCCGGATGAGATTCCGGATGTCACGAGGAGTTCCGGAATGGTCCGTGGGTGAAGATTGATATATTGGACGAAGGGTATTGGAGTCCGGAAGTGTTCTGGGGGTACCAGGCTATGGCCAGCATGACCGAAAGGTGTTTCGGGAGCCCCGACAAGTGTTGGAGGGCCTCATGGGCCAAAGGGGAAGGGAAAACCAGCCCACTAAGGGGTGGTGCACCCCCACAACCTTTCCCACGTTACTTGGGGAGGTGGGGCGCCTCCACCCGGCTTGGGAGGCAAGCCTCCACATGCTTGGCTTGGGGGGCAAGTATCCCTAGGATTTTCCCTAGGAAGATCCAATCTGCTTGGCCGCCGCCCCCTAGGGGAAACCCTAAGGCGCCTCCCCCTCTCCCCTTGCCCCTATATATAGTGGAGGGGTGGGAGGGCAGCCGCACCTCTTCCCTGGCGCAGCCCCCTCCCTCGTCCAACACCTCCTCCTCCTCCGTAGTGCTTGGCGAAGCCCTGCCGGAGAACCACGAGCTCCATCGCCACCACACCGTCGTGCTGCTGGAGTTTTCCCTCAACTTCTCCTCTCCCCTTGATGGATCAAGAAAGAGGAGACGTTCCCGGGCTGTACGTGTGTTGAACGCGGAGGCGCCGTCCGTTCGGCGCTTAGATCGGAATCAACCGCGATCTGAATCGCTGCGTGTACGACTCCACCAACCGCATTCTTGTAACGCTTCCGCATCACGATCTTCAAGGGTATGAAGATGCACTCCCCTCTCTCTCGTTGCTAGTCTCTCCATAGATTGATCTTGGTGATGCGTAGAAAATTTTGAATTTCTGCTATGTTCCCCAACAGTGGCATCATGAGGTAGGTCTATGCGTAGTTTCTATGCACGAGTAGAACACAAGTTGTTGTGGGCGTCGATTTTGTCATTTTACTTTCCATTACTAGTCTTATCTTGATTCGGCGGCATCATGGGATGAAGCGGCCCGGACCGACCTTACACGTACGCTTACGTGAGACAGGTTCCACCGACTGACATGCACTAGTTGCATAAGGTGGCTAGCGGGTGCCTGTCTCTCCCACTTTAGTCGGATCAGATTCGATAAAAAGGGTCCTTATGAAGGGTAAATAGCAATTGGCATATCACGTTGTGGTTTGGGCGTAGGTAAGAAACGTTCTTGCTAGAAACCTATAGCAGCCACGTAAAAACTTGCAACAACAATTTGAGGACGTCTAACTTGTTTTTGCAGCATATGTCGTGTGATGTGATATGGCCAAAAGGATGTGATGAATGATATATATGTGATGTATGAGATTGGTCATGTTCTTGTAATAGGAATCACGACTTGCATGTCGATGAGTATGACAACCGGCAGGAGCGATAGGAGTTGTCTTAATTTATTGTATGACCCGCATGTCATTGAATAACGCCATGTAATTACTTTACTTTATTGCTAAACCGTTAGCCATAGTAGTAGAAGTAATAGTTGGTGAGACAACTTCATGAAGACAAGATGATGGAGATCATGGTGTCATGCCGGTGATGATGATGATCATGGCGCCCCGAAGATGGAGATCAAAAGGAGCAAAATGATATTGGCCATATCATGTCACTATTTGATTGCATGAGATGTTTATCATGTTTTGCATCTTATTTGCTTAGAACGATGGTAGCATAAATAAGATGATCCCTCATAAAATTTCAAGAAAGTGTTCCCCCTAACTGTGCACCGTTGCAAAGGTTCGTTGTTTCAAAGCACCACGTGATGATCGGGTGTGATAGATTTTAACGTTCGCATACAACGGGTGTAAGCCAGATTTACACATGCAAAACACTTAGGTGGACTTGACGAGCCTAGCATGTACAGACATGGCCTCGGAACACAAGAGACCGAAAGGTCGAACATGAGTCGTATAGCAGATGCGATCAACATGAAGATGTTCACCGATGATGACTAGTCCGTCTCACGTGATGATCGGACACGGCCTAGTTGACTCGGATCATGTATCACTTAGATGACTAGAGGGATGTCTATCTAAGTGGGAGTTCATTAAATAATTAGATGAACTTGACTATCATGAACATAGTCAAAAGGTCTTTGCAAATTATGTCATAACTTGCGCTCTAGTTCTACTGTTTTAGATATGTTCCTAGAGAAAATTTAGTTGAAAGTTGATAGTAGCAATTATGCGGACTAGGTCCGTAAACTGAGGATTGTCCTCATTGCTGCACATAAGGCTTATGTCCTTAATGCACCGCTCGGTGTGCTGAACCTCGAGCGTCGTTTGTGGATGTTGCAAACATCTGACATACACATTTTGATGACTACGTGATAGTTTAGTGCGTTATGTTAAACGGTTTAGAATTAAGGCACCGAAGACATTTTTGAAACGTTGCAGAACATATGAGTTGTTCCAAGACCTGAAATTAGGATTTCAGGCTCGTGCCCACGTCAAGAGGTATGAGACCTCCGACAAGTTTCTTGACCTGCAAACTAAGGGAGAAAATCTCAATCATTGAGCATGTGCTCAGATTGTGTGAGTACTACAATCACTTGAATCGAGTGGGAGTTAATCTTCCAGATGAGATAGTGATGGTTCTCCATAGTCACTGCCCCCAAGCTATTAGAGCTTCTTGATGAACTATAACATATCAGGGATATACATGATGATCTTTGAGCAATTCGCGATGTTTAACACCATGAAAGTAGAAATCGAGTAGGAGCATCAATTGTTGATGGTTAGTAAAACCACTAGTTTCAAGAAGGGCAAGGGCAAGAAGGGATACTTCATGAAACGGCAAATCAGTTGTTGCTCTAGTGAAGAAACCCAGGGTTGAACCCAAACCCGAGACTAAGTGCTTCTGTAATGAGGGAACGGTCACTGAGGCAGAACTACCCTAAACACTTGGTAGATAAGAAGGCTGGCAAGGTTGACAGAAGTATATTGGATATACATTGTATTAAATATGTACTTCACTAGTACTCCTAGTAGCACCAGGGTATTAAGATACCAGTTTGGTTGCTAAGTGTTAGTAACTCGAAATAAAAGGCTATGGAATAAACGGAGACTAGCTAAAGGTGAGATGACGATATATGTTGGAAGTGTTTCCAAGGTTGATGTGATCAAGCATCGCCTGCTCCCTCTAACATCAAGATTAGTGTTAAACCTAAATAATTGTTATTTGGTGTTTGCGTTGAGCATAGACATGATTGGATTATGTTTATCGCAATACGGTTATTCATTTAAGGAGAATAATGGTTACTCTGTTTATTTGAATAATACCTTCAACGGTCTTGCACCTAAAATGAATGGTTTACTGAATCTCGATCGTAGTGTTACACATTTTCATGCCAAAAGATATAAGATAGTAATGGCTACTTCTGGGTGCACACGACTGCTCCGCGTTTAAATGTTGCAATAGCTGGCTACAGCATGCATGTAAAAAGTTCTTGGGAGTCCATGCTACAGCTAGTTGTCCTCCCCCAACTCGTCAATCTCTTCCAGTAGTGCTAGTACTCCATGGCGCGATCCATCGACAAGCAGGCGGGAAAGTTATCGTATACTCAGTTTGCGGTGAGTGGCATGCCGAGCGACCATGTGGGGTCGAGCCGAGGAGGAGGGTGAGACACGAACATGACAGATGTAATTTAGACGTTGGTTTTGCTCGATGGTGTGATCCAACGAAACGAAACGTTGGTTTCTCTTCGCTTCCATTTTTTCTCCGGAAAAACGGAAACTTTCCACTCCATTTTCATTCATATTCCAAGGTTGCCCCGTTAAAACATTCCATCAAATACAAAGGAAAACTAACACGCATGCTGATGCATCTCAATAATTCATAGATCATAGCCAATATTTACTTCACAACTAAAGAAAAAAGTTGTGAGAGCATGTACGAAAGAAAAACTACTGATGGGGTCACTATGACTTAAACCCTAAACATGATTTAATTTTCTGGCCAGGTAGAACCTGTCGAAGGAAAGACGGCTGGCACCCTCGGATCATACGATGCTTTTGTGCAGTTCCACTAAAATCGACCTGAGCATCCCTGATGGCAAAGATATTGAAGAAGTGTGATTAGAATAATAGTACTGGCACTAGTTCATGAGACATAAACTCATCACAAGTAGAAGCCGGTAGAAATAGAGAAAGATCGACATGGAGATGGAGCTACGGCAGTGGAGCAAGCCGGCTCCAAAAGGAAGATGGACTACCTGGGACGTCGGGCTGTAGCTAGAAGGGCGGTTGGGACGCGGCATCGGCCCATACCGCGGTGACCCCCGATTGGGACGCACCGACTGTGGGTTTTCTCCCTCACTGATGTCAACCGCGTCTACGCAGAACATTGTTCCCTTCCCCCAGCCGCGGGATCAGGCCCGTCGTTCTATGCTTGTGAAGAGAGCAACCTAAGCAAGCAGGCTTGTAGCTTAGGCTCCTGCTAGTGTATATATAGTGGTTTCCTTTTTCTCTCCATATCAACCATTTTATATTGCGTACGTGTCATTGAAGAGTGAAATGATGGTTGCTTCTTCCGACTAACTTACTGTGTGATTTGACTGGTCCTTAGTGGCCCCTACACGTACTCCCCCTACATGTATGCAATAGTCACACGTACACATGCACGCAAAAATGCGCGCGATGCCCTAATGCATGCATGTCCGAGCACACGACGGAACACACACGGTCACGCTCAAGTGCTCAACCTACACGGGCATGCACACACATACTCAGTCAGGGTGAGCTAGTGACCGTATAAACACCGGAAAATATATATATTGAGCACAATGAGCGTATTATGAAGTCCACTGACCGTAATTTTACAAATATACAGTGACAGACAGTGTATTTATCTCGTTTGAAATTAAGCCATATTAACCGGAGAGGAGGCAGTATGGACTAGCATTACTTTGTTGTGTCCCGTCAACTTGCCGAACAAGGAGAAGGTTGCATGACGGGAAAAGCTTGCGCGCGGTGGCTCGCAGGACAAGGAGAAACTTTTGACTAATGCAAGCTCTCCCTCGCTTAGGCGGTGGACGTGCAACAGTTAATTCGGTGTTAGATTGCCAGAAGCATACACTATACTACTAGTGCTATTATTGTTCGACTTCCCGAATAGGCGAACAACCAAGCGCAAAGTTTACTAGTAGTACTAGTACTACTACTATAGTCTATAGAGGTATGTACTATACTAGTACTAGGAACCAGATGGAGGAGCGTCTGCACTCTTATTATAACTAGTAGAGTGCCCGTGCGTTGCCACGGGCTCTTGAAATAGTTTGCAAGAGTTTCTAAGGCCTCGCCCCACCGTAGATCCAGATCCCCGCCACTAATTCCACCTTGCCTAGGCTGCCGCCTGCCGCTGCGCCACCCCATCGCGTTCGCCTCCGCTCCGGCCGCCTCCGCCCCGCCCTGACCCTGCCCGTCTCCGGTCCATCCTTCGCCCGGCCCCGCTCCGTCCGCCTCCTCTCCGGTCCAGCCACCGCCCCGTTCCGTCCGACTTTGCCTCGCACCGCATGTCGCCGCCCCACTCCGTTCGCCTCCGCCCCGCGCCGCACGTCGTTGCCCCGCTCCCCGCTCGGCCGCCACCCGCTCCCCAATATGTGAAACTATTGGGGAAGACTAATGAGTTGTCACAATGTTTGCAAAGGAAAGATCAAAATATTATTCTTGCAGTGAGTTTGATTGGTGTCACATTGCAGAAACTTCAAGACTTAAGAGAAAATTGTTGGGATCAACTCTTGGAAGAGAAAATGACTTTTGTGTTAAGCATAACATTATATTGCCTAACATGGATGATACAATTCCTACTCGAGGTTGATCAAGGGGGCGTGGTGGTCCAATGGTAACTTATTTTCATCGCTTCAGATATGAATTATTCAATGTTGTGCATGACCAAGTTATTACTGAGTTAAATAACCGCTTTGCTGAAAGATCTACTCAATTGTTAAGATGCATTGCTTGTCTTGATCCAAGGAAATTATTTGCTAATTTTGATGAAGACAAACTTGTTGAACTTGCTAAGTTGTATGCTGATGACTTCTCCACATATGAGATTTCTTTTGTCCTTAGAAATCAGCTTGGAACATTCATCACTAATGTGAGAGCTAATCCAGATATTTTAAGTTGTAATGACCTTGGTAATCTTGCTGTGAAGATGGTTCAGACTGGTAGACACATCATTTTTCCTTTGGTATATCGCCTCATTGAGTTGGCATTGATTTTTCCTGTTGCAACCGTGTCAGTGGAAAGAGCTTCCTCAGCAATGAGTATTATCAAGACAGAGTTGAGGAATAGGATGAGTGATGATTGGCTGAATTATAGGATGGTTTGCTATATTGAGCGAGATGTATTTTGCAACTGTTGTTGATGATGATATTGTATATCGCTTTCAATCATATAGGTCTCGCAAAGGGCTCTCACCTCGTCGAAGTGGTAAGTTTTTAAATATGTACCGACAGTAATTATTTCACTTGATGCTTCTCTTATGATATTTTGCTTTCGATGCCTTGAAGGTGTTGACTCTTCTTCCACCACTGACGAGGTTATGCGAGGCACTGATGAAGCAAACCATTGATTTGGTACTCTTTCATCATCTACTGTTCTTTGAAGTTTTTATCATGTTTTTATCTATTTCGTTGCATTGTTAAGCATTGAGTTTAAATTATAATTTTTTCATGCAACTGAGACATTTTTGTATGGGGTATCTTTTGAGGTAGCTAAAACCCTTATGGACATTAAGATTTTCCCTTGTGACGTTTTTTTGGCTCGGGGCTTGGTCCAATCCTGGCTCCCCCACTATTCTAACCCACGTCAACAAGCTGATTTGCCCAATTACTGGAGGTTGGGATGAATCTCTAATCAAAGACATTTTATGGCCTGATGATGTAAAGCATATTCTTCAGATCCCGCAGAGACAAGGCGTAGATGATTTTACTGCCTGACACTTTGATGGGAGAGGAAGACATTCTGTCAGAGGTGGATACAAACTTCATGTCCAGCTAGAGAAGGAACGTAAAGGAAGGAGCACCGGCCGCAGTACTATGGTAGCTCGTGATCTGAATTATTTCCCTGACTAATCATGGAAGCGTATCTGGTCATTGCCGTGTCCACATAACATCAGAATGTTCGTATGGCATCTGGAACATAATTTGCTAGCCCTCTGCATAAATCTGACAAACCGTGGTGTCAAACTTGACAACACCAAGTGTTTCTTCTGCGGTCGGATGGATGAAGATGGGGCTCATTTGTTTGTCAAATGCAAAGCGGTTAAGGTGCTGTGGCGATCGCTTGATATGGAACATGTCCGGGCGCAACTTGAAGCAGCACATTCAGTACATGAGACATTGGATATGTTATGGGCCTTACATGAGCAAGAGAGAGTCATGATTTTAACCATGTGGTGGCAGTGGTGGTAGAACCGTAACAAGGTACGGGAAGGTGAGCTTCCTCTGTTAGCTGAGGAAACCGTTCGGCGAACGAAGAGCTATAGCCTTGAATATGCTGATTTTTTTTGGCAAGGATGTGAAAGCCAAAACTGGCACACGCTGGAGACCGCCACTTGATGATATCATAAAGCTTAATGTGGATGGAGCTTTCAATGCTGGTGATGCTCGTGCGGAAGGGGTGTTGTTGCTCGTAACAGCCATGAAAATATTCTTCATGCAGGTGCAGGAAGTACCAATGCTATCTTTGATGCTTTTGGGGCGGAGTTAAGAGCAATGGAATGTGCTATCACCATAGCTGCTGATCATGGTATGCTACGGGTGGCTTTTGAAACAAATTCCAAACTGCTAGAAGAAGCGCTGGACTTTGCCCGTGCCGAGTCGTCGCCATACGCTCCAGTCATAGAGGACTTGAAGCTTCAAATGAAGATGTGATTCTCATTCAGCGAGGTCCGAGCCTATCGTCATGAGGCCAATACTGTAGCCCACGAATTAGCTAAGATTGGTCAGTGTTGTTTTAACTCCGAAACTCTGTACTGGGAGTCCGATGTTCCGCCCATTGTGGCTGGCTGTGCTTGGGGTGACATGCCCACGCACACGTAAGCAATAAAACTTGCTTCCCCCCAAAAAAAAAACCGACCAACGTTGTTCCTACCTAAAAAAAGGAAAAAGATAAGAGAAGAAGCTAGTAGAAGTAGCTGCTAGTCTGCTACTACCTCACTCAGGCTCAGCTCTGTCTCGAGCTCTCCGGAGTCCAGACTCTTCCGCCTCCCACCACCCGTTGCCAGATCCGATCCAGCGAGCTCCGGCTCCCCGCCGCCTTGTGCATAGGATGAGACCTCCAGGCCGACCTCCCCTACCCTCAGATGCTGGCCACGGCGAACAGTAACGCGCGGCGGAGGAGGCAACAGGTCGCGTCTTCCACTTGGGGACGAGGCCGGCAGAGCCGGCGCGGCGGCGAGGCTGATAGACGGGAAGAGGGCGGCCCCTGGTGGAGGAGGCAGCAACCTTTTCCTTCCTCATGGGGACGCTGCCGGAGGAGCTGGCGGATGGGAAGAGGGCGGCGCCCGAGCGGAGGAGGCAGCAGTCGGAGCATGCGGGCGAGATCGAAGGAGCTCGCGGCGAGACTGGAGGGAAGCGCGGAGGAGAGGCAGCGGTGCGCGAGCACGAGACGAGGCGTATAGGATGGACAAGCTCGCCGCGTACATGACGGGAAAGCTCGTCGGCACTGTTATCAAGTACGGCGTTCAGGTAATCTCCCTTCCCCTCGCTCTCTTAATCCCCTGTGAAGTGGTTTGGTTTATGGTTTGCACACTTTTGTTGAGAATTTAAATCATTAAGCAATATATAAAGTCGCTTTATATTCACACATTTAGCTAGCACAAGGAAAAAAATAGAATTATTGAATCAATAAGCAAGCTGTTTGTTGTACAACTTTTTTTTTTCGAAAAGGGGGAAAAAACCCCGGCCTCTGCATCAGCACGATGCATATGGCCCTCTTATTAAAAAATGAAGTAGTGCCAACATGATTCCAATGGTCGTAGAAAAGTAGAAAAAGCTCACACAGAGCCAAAAAAGGCTAGAAACAACAACTAGCCAAATCAAGATGCCACAACCGGCTGGGTAAAGTAGATAGGAACACTAAATGCCTATCCTATTACATGACCGCCATCCAAACCGGTTGAAGATATCCCGAGCTACCATCTCCAGCGGACAGACCCAGTAACCAAATGCTCCCTGGCCTCCGTCTGGGTGAGTGGCGACCACGAACGAATCAGTGCCGTAGTCCGGAATAAAACCTGCAAAAATTGTATACATGATATTCTGTTAAAGACCAAATCATTTCTGCAATTCCAGATAGTCCACAACAAAGCACAAGCCCCAACCCGAATATGTCTCGCTACGTTAGACTCAAACCCATTAAGCCATGTCCCAAAGAACGCATAAACAGAAGTCGGGGGTTTGATATTGAAAGCAATGTGGACCGTCTGCCAAAGTACCTTGGCCAGCGGGCAATCAAAAAATAGGTGTTTAATAGTCTCATCCCGATCGCAGAAACTACACCTAGTAGGTCCTGTCCAATTACGCTTCATCAAGTTATCCTTAGTTAAAATTACTTGTTTATGGACAAACCACATAAACACTTTTATTTTCAAAGGAACTTTGACATCCCACACATGTTTGGACGTAGGAATGGAGTTCAAATTAATTACATCAATATACATTGATTTAACCGTGAATACTCCAGACTTAGTCAACTTCCAGCGTAATTCATCGGGTTGTTGAGAAAGCTGCACTTCCATCAGTCTCCTAACCAGACGGAGCCATTCTTCCCAACGATTGCCCGCTAGCACTCGTCTGAACTGTATATTAAGGGGGATAGATTGAAAGACCGATGCAACGGACACCTCACGTCGTTGAACAATGCGGTACAAAGAGGGATATTGGATGGCTAAGGGTGTGTCACCGAGCCAAGTATCTTCCCAGAAACGTGTACTCGTGCCGTTTCCAACAACAAACTTTGTCCTATTAAACAAAGCCTGCTTGACCTTCATGAGACCCTTCCAGAAGGGCGAGTCGGTAGGCCTTACTGTGACCTGTGACAAGGTTTTTGACTGGAGGTACTTGCCGCGAAGGATTTGAGCCCATATAGCATCATTTTCCGACGAAAGCTTCCACAGCCACTTGCTAAGAAGGCATTTATTCTTAATTTCTAGATTCTCAATACCTAGACCCCCTTGGTCTTTCGGTCTACAGATGATATCCCACTTAGCAAGCCTATATTTTCTTTTAAGCTCATCACCCTGCCAAAAGAACCGCGATCTATAGAAGTCCAGTCTCTTCCTAACACCAACTGGTACCTCAAAGAACGAGAGAAGAAACATCGGCATACTTGTGAGCACCGAATTAATTAGGATTAATCGGCCTCCATATGACATGAGCTTGCCCTTCCAGCAGCTCAGTTTCTTCTCAAATCGGTCCTCGATGCACTTCCATTCTCTGTTCGTTAGCCTACGATGGTGGATAGGAATTCCCAAGTATGAGAATGGTAGCTCTCCCAACTCACATTCAAACAATTGCCTATAAGCATCCTGTTCATCTTTGGCCCTACCAAAACAGAACAGCTCGCTCTTATGAAAGTTTATCTTTAACCCGGTCAATTGTTCAAATAGGCATAACACCAGCTTCATATTTCTTGCCTTAGCCAAGTCATGCTCCATAAAGATGATTGTATCATCAGCGTATTGTAGGATAGAAACACCTCCATCAATAAGATGAGGCACCAATCCACCTACTTGACCATTTTCCTTAGCCCTTCCTATCAAGACTGCCAACATATCCACCACTATGTTAAACAAGATAGGGGACATCGGATCTCCTTGTCTTAGGCCTTTATGTGTCTGGAAATAGTGACCTATGTCATCATTAACTCTAATTCCCACACTACCTTTTTGCGTAAATGATTGAACCTGTCTGCGCCAGGCTTCATCAAAGCCTTTCATACGCAAAGACTGTTGGAGAAATGGCCATTTGACCTTGTCATACGCTTTCTCGAAATCCACTTTAAAAATTACTCCATCTAATTTTTTGGAGTGGATTTCATGGAGCGTTTCATGCAGGACTACCACCCCTTCAAGGATATTTCTGTCCGGCATGAAAGCGGTTTGGGACTGTTGCACCACAGAATGCGCAATCTGTGTGAGCCTGTTAGTCCCGACCTTAGTGAAAATTTTGAAACTAACATTAAGGAGACATATAGGCCTGAATTGCTCAATTCTGACCGCATCCGTCTTCTTAGGAAGTAGTGTGATAGTCCCAAAATTCAAGTGGAATAGTTGAAGCTGTCCAGAGAACAGATCATGAAACATAGGTAGAAGATCCCCCTTAATAATGTGCCAGCACTTCTTATAGAACTCAGCCGGGAAACCATCCGGTCCAGGAGCCTTATTATTTTTCATCTGTGCAATAGCATCGAAAACCTCCTTCTCCGTGAACGGGGCAACTAGAATGTCATTATCAGCAGCCGATAACTGAGGCACATCCTCAGTTCTGGACTCATCGAGGGACACATCCATAGCATTTGTGGCTAGGTGCATGGGATCTTTGGAATTGGCCATGACCACAACTTACTTCCATCATTTCTTGATCTTTGATTCCTGACCTCATATTCTCATCATCTCCAGGTTGGTAGACTTGAGCGTGCAAAAGGGCAACAAAGGGTGAGGCAGGCAGCACTTTGTATTGTTTTGTCGAAAAAGAGCAGACTTCATCATGGGGTATCTACTTTGAACTTACACCAGCTGCATACTCCTTGCTCACAAACAAGTTTGGGTACCCGCTTGTGCTGGCATGGCCGCGGCTCCACAAGGCCATGCTCGACCCCATCGGCGCTGAGCCCTTCGCGGGCACATAGGCTGGCGCCAGGACCGGAAGGCGAACGAGGTGATGCTCGACGATGAACATCTGCTCGAGGACATCCTGCTCGATGATGCTCTTCGTAGCTAGCATCTCCAACGCGTGGTGAGCTTCCCCCGTCTCATCCCTTTACTCCTGGTTGCAGGATTTGGTTCAGATTTGTAGTACTGCTTGGGTACAGATTAGGAGTAGGGTACAGTTTATTTATATGAGTATGGGTACAGGTTATGAGTAGGAGATGTAGTCGTAGGCACAGTTTTAGTAAAATTTCAGTAACTTTAGTAATCTTGCTTGAAGTACCCTGAAAATATACTCAGAAAATGTACTGCTTGTACTGCTGATCTTGCAAATAGGGGGAGAGCTCGTGTACTCAGAGCAGTTGTTGATCTGCAACAACTCTAGAAGTAGGATTTAGGATAATCATAGTTCCAGTTTGCCAAGGAGGAGTATAATTTAACTGGAAATCAACCAACTATTTCTTTGAACTGGGAAATCAACCTCTGTACTGATGTTAGCTTGATTGGTTGTAACTAAAACTGAAATCCATCATGTTAGATGATCTGCATGTGCTACACGAGCATTTCGAATAGGAATGAAAGTCATCATAAAGTAGGACAGCTAGCTTTGCACATATACGTACACATGTGTATGCTCCACTTCGCTGCCAAAAACCTTATCATACCGCTGGCTTGTTTTATTATAAAAAAGAAAGAAACGAAGAAATATAATAAGAAAGAGAATAAGCTAGCTTTCTGTCTGTTGTCTGATGAAGTAGCTAATAGATCGCTTCAGATTGCTGTGAGATTTGTTATTTCACATCTTCTGCTAATGTTAAGCAAAAAATGAAGGCTGGAGTGTGTTACATGTACGCAACAACGTTTTACTTAGATGTAGTAGATGATTGATTACAAAACAACTATCCACAAATTGGTGCATGTTGTATTGCAAAATGATCAGGTGGTGGTTAAGCTGGTATCTTGATCAGGGTAGAATACTACATCTCCAGTGTTAGTGTCAAACCAAAAGAATAATATACATAAGAGGGGCTTGGCTAGAGTTATCACCAAGAGGGGGTCCGCACAGATTTGTCGCCTCCATATCTTCAAGCATCATGGCCTGTCGGCGCTTGTAACAAAATAAAATCCAACATTATTATTTTTGTGAACTGTGCACATTAAATAGATACCGGGCCAAAATCTAACTTTGAATCATGCGACCAGGTTAGAATGTGAATTCTGGTCCGTCAGCACTATTTTATCATGTATGATATTTTCTCTTTCTTTCACAGACTCTTTCCTTCTTTTAGAACTGATGTTTTTTATACTGTTGCTTGACAGTATGAGCCAAAGCTATTTCCTGGTCTGATTTCTCCTAGGTGTACTCTGCTTTCTGGTGTCTGATCTGATGGCAAGAATATTGTGTCGACTATCAACCTGGACTTTAAATTGGATCTGAAAGCAATAGCTCTCCAGGCACGCAATGCAGAGTATAACCACAAGGTAAAGTAATTATCTAAAGGCATTCATAATGATGTTTGCTTTTCTCTCTTATTGGGCTCGTGATGCTATATTTCCAAAAACATCCAAATGTTATCACTTTGCTAGCATCCAGTTTGTTGATGTTACTAAATATCGAACCATCCAACCTAACGTAGTGAAGTCGCTGCCCTTATATAAGAAACAAAATATTTAGTTCTTCTACCACACAGGCCCAAGAACGGTTCAAACTTGCAATCCTCTATTTTTGCTAGCATCCAGTTTGTTGATGTTAATCATCGTAGATTTTTTCTTCGGTGGTTACGAACTGAAGAGCGTGAGGGCTGGTGGAGGACTCAGTACGTGGGTTTTTCGGTTAGTGGCGGGTCAGCGTGAAGTGGGAGGAGGTACCAAAAAACCCGGGAGATATGCGTTCTCGTTTCATAATGACCTGGTTGGATGCGATAAAAACGCCATGGACAAAGCGGTCGCTAGGATGGTGATATGAACACCAAATGAACCATAGATTATTCCCAATATTAATAAGTGACAGCATCTCTACTAAATAGGGAATAATTATCTCTATCAATAAGCAGAAGCAAACAACTGAAAGAAGATAACTATCACATTTCAATCCTTACATTCACACGCCAATTTTGCCTCACCTCCTTTTAGAACTGATGTTTTTTATATTGTTGCTTGACAGTATGAGCCAAAGCTATTTCCTGGTCTGATTTCTCCTAGGTGTACTCTGCTTTCTGGTGTCTGATCTGATGGCAAGAATATTGTGTCGACTATCAACCTGGACTTTAAATTGGATCTGAAAGCAATAGCTCTCCAGGCACGCAATGCAGAGTATAACCACAAGGTAAAGTAATTATCTAAAGGCATTCATAATGATGTTTGCTTTTCTCTCTTATTGGGCTCGTGATGCTATATTTCCAAAAACATCCAAATGTTATCACTTTGCTAGCATCCAGTTTGTTGATGTTACTAAATATCGAACCATCCAACCTAACGTAGTGAAGTCGCTGCCCTTATATAAGAAACAAAATATTTAGTTCTTCTACCACACAGGCCCAAGAACGGTTCAAACTTGCAATGCTCTATTTTTGCTAGCATCCAGTTTGTTGATGTTAATCATCGTAGATTTTTTCTTCGGTGGTTACGAACTGAAGAGCGTGAGGGCTGGTGGAGGACTCGGTACGTGGATTTTTCGGTTAGTGGCGGGTCAGCGTGAAGTGGGAGGAGGTACCAAAAAACCCGGGAGATATGCGTTCTCGTTTCATAATGACCTGGTTGGATGCGATAAAAACGCCATGGACAAAGCGGTCGCTAGGATGGTGATATGAACACCAAATGAACCATAGATTATTCCCAATATTAATAAGTGACAGCATCTCTACTAAATAGGGAATAATTATCTCTATCAATAAGCAGAAGCAAACAACTGAAAGAAGATAACTATCACATTTCAATCCTTACATTCACACGCCAATTTTGCCTCACCTCCGCGCCCCAGCCTCACTTTTGAAAGCCTGCAAGAGTGCGAGAGATGGAAGTAATAACAATATTCTGCAATCAAATGAAAAAGAGTCAGGAGCAATTAGCATTTTTGCCGTGCTACCCTGCTCAGCCCATATCGGTACCGCCACATCTCGTTCAGAAAAAAAAGGAGTAGCAACAACACCCAATCCCCATCGAGATATCTCAAGCAAGGTGCCCCTTCTCTTCTCTACACATCACCACTCCTCACCATCCAGCACTGGCGGAGCCTCATAGAGGCCAAACAGATCATGACCCCGCCTTCCAAAACTGCAAACAAAAAATTACTACTATGCATACTAAGTGTTTGATCCAACCCATTAGTGAATAATACTCCTCCCAACCCCATTATTATTAGATGAATACCCTTGAAGGATACACACATGCATATTCGTGTGTGAAGCTAGCTAGCTACTCCATGCAACTTGATTGAATGTTGTACGAGCAGCTTCCTGCTGCATGTGCACATAATGCTTGCTTACTGCTACATTAGATGGATTCACCCGGCTGGTGGCTGCCAGCTGCATATGTTGGCATTAGGTCGATTTGCCCCCTGCTTGCTGCTGCGCCTACACGGACCACGCGCTGCTCTATTCGGCGGCGTCTGCATGTCCGTGGGGATCCGCAGCAGCGGCGGCGTCCATGGGGATCCGTGGCCATTCCTTTTAATGGTCAAACATGACTCTTGCATAAGTGATATCAGTATCCGATTAAGATGATCTTTTAAGGCACCGACACAAGAATTGGGTGAAGATAACAATATTATATATTAGTATCCGAGTAAGATGATCTAGCTAAATACCTGTGGGTTGCCACCGAATAACTCCTCTTGACATGCACGTCAATTGCCTCCCTTTAATAGCCCTCCGTTTAATAGCCCCAAATGCATAAGTTTTAATAGCCCCAAATGCATAAGTTTACAACTACAAGTCAAGCGTGGGAACAAGATCACAAACATATATTCATTTCATTGATCAACATAGATTTATAATAACTAATTTCATTTGTCGAAATAGACCAGTAATCCTAGAAGAAGAAAAGTAATATACAACATATGTTATAACTCCGCACTACGGCCAACCGGCTACATCACCCATGCTGCTTCACCTTCGACAACTAATAAAATTTCTAATATCATCCACCTTGAATAATATAATAACATTCACTTTCATTTTATTTTTATCTTGGAGCCTCATGGTCACATGTTCTAGGAAATTTTAATTTCTGACAGCAATGGTATCTACCAGCAACAAGATTTCTAGATGTCCAGAAATGCAGTATATTTCTGTGTATGGCATCATCACAATTATCCATGCCATTATAGGATCTATCAATTCAACATAAGTGAAAATAATGGGTGTTATCCCCGTTTGCGAAATTGATGAAGTTTTAACTTGGCGCTGAGGCTGTTGGAAAACTACATCGCAAGCAACCCAGAGGACGAAGTTTCCTTGACTTCCTTTTGATACTCATTTGCTCAATCCCATGCTTATCAATGGTGGCTGCAGAAACTGGAATCAAGGAGCAAGCTATGCTTTTGCGTCTTTTTCTTGGCCCTCCTAAAAAATCATTAAACAGTTAGGCAATTAATTCAGTGGGGTAAATGTGGAAAATTGTATGTGATTTTCCTATCCTTGGAGTGAATATCCTAAGTAAAGTCGAAGCAAGGAGAGCCAATATGCTAACAGTTCATAGCACAAGTTCAACATACATGACAAAAAATGCCGTTGCTGCATTTTTGCAGAGCATGCCTACCATGAGATGAATATTACAAGACTGATTGGGCCGAGAAGGCTGAGAAAGATCATCATGATGGTGCTGGTAAACATCTTGGGTTGGTTGGCTGGATTATACATTCACTCTCGATGGAAATCCCCAACCAGAATGTACATTTTCTAAACCAGGAGAATACCAAAGAAGAAATTCTGATTTGTGGTTGGTGGGATATCAATCCACATATTACATTGATTCTAAACCCAGAACCAACACTACAAGCACAACATTAAGTTTATGGGTTCGAAAGGTACATCAAAAGTATCTACAAACAGTTTAACTTCGAAACAAGAGATTGAGATGCATGTCCGTATGTAGGTTTAGTTGTTTTCTTAGAAATGAAAGTAGGAGAGACCCTTACTGTTCAATTAGGCCATAGAAAAAACAAGTCCATTTCTCTTGTCAAGCAAAATAACTCAAGAAGCTAATTAATAGTGCAAACGGAGCTTACTTTTTTCTAAGGAAATTATTTGCTTCACATGACATTTGTTCCTGCAATATTATAATTATAATTCAATGTATTGTTGGTAATAGGCAAATTTATATCTGAACAAATTCTATGAGAAAGCAACGGGGCTCCCTGAAACTACACGGCTCCCTGAAACTACACATTATACCCTTTGTGTTAGTCAAGATCAAAAAATAGCTAGGCATTGATAATCATGATTGTACCTTATAATCAAGTTATTTGTTGCGTTGATGTCTGGGTTAAAGTATATCCGAGACTGCTCAGTCGTACCCAAGATAGCATCTGAAATTCAGTGCATACAATCAGAGGCATGTTACCTCCAGAAATCCCTATCAAAACACACTGGTTTCCTTCCCCGCATTACATATGCCAAAAGAGACTAAGCATAGCCTTAACCCATTTAGTTGTCTAGATAACCAGATTAAATCATAAGCATTACATGGTTCTTATTCCAGTGAAAAGGAATACCGTTGAATAATGATTACCAATGCATATGTCAGCATGCATAATACAGAAACCACACGTTTAATCATTTAGGGGGGGCAGATACATTTGTTTTTAGAGCCTACAGATGCACTGTAACATCCTCAGAATCACACTACAGCAATCCCTTATGATCAGTGCCAAGTCATCTTGTTTTACAAAGCTTAATCATGTTGGGGTAATATCTCAGCTCAAATCCCTTCTCTGAATTCTATTCAAATTCAACGTGAAATTTGAAGTTGCGTAAACTTGCTGGAAAAATGTTCATCATTTAGCAAATATTCCAAAACAATTGATGTTAAGAAAAAGAACATCACTATGTTACTAAAATGAGCAGTAGCAATTAATCCAGTGCAAATTCTAGCATTTTAAAATGCTACTCCAATTATGAAAATTCCAAATGGATTCAAATAAATCCCAAGCTTATGGTGGCAGTGCACCACTGCCCCTAGTATTTGTTTTCACCAGTGGCACATTTTTGCAAAAGATAATTACTGCAAAAAAAAATGCAAAAGGCTACTGTTAAATGAAAACAGAAAAGTTTTAAAAAGAAAACGAAAAGGGGAAAGGAAGCCCCTGCCTCCCTGGGCCTTGGCCCATCCGGACCAGCCGGCCCACCTTACCCCGGGTCGCCTTCCCTGTTCGACCGACCCCGTCGCTACAGGGGCGCGGTCGCCCCGGACCGCCTCGCCGTCGACGACGAGGGGGAGGATAAGGCCTCCACACCCAGACGCCTCGGTTCTCTCCCCTGTGCCCCACTCACTCCCATGCTCTCCTCTATCGCCCCACTTTCCTCTGGGTTCTCCCCAGATCCCCTTTCCCTCCACCTCCACGACGCGCTCGTCGCCGGCCACTTCGCCCCACCGCGACCACCGCCGCACCCGCACCTCGTCGATACGTCTACGAGGTCCACCATCGCCCTCTCCATCGACTAGTGCCGCCCGTTGGAGCTCCCCAACTCTGCAACGCGAGATCGCTGTCGTCTTCTTCCTCTTCGGTTGCCGGCGTCGTCGTCGATTACGGCGAAGCCTGCAGCTCCTAAACCGTCACGGGCCTACGTGTGAGCCACGCGGTGAGCTTCTCCGTCTCCTGCTCCCCTTCGTTAGCCTCTTCGTTCGTCGTAGCTACCTCGACGCCGTTGCCGTGAGCCCGTCGCCGCGGATCGCCTCGCCGCCGTGGCCATAGCCCCTGTCGCGCTCACCAGGACACGGCAACGAGCTCCTCATGCTCCCATGAGCCCAACGAGCTCGAGCTCGTGCCTCCCCGTGCCCTCTAGCCTCGTTTCCGACCGCGGCCGAATGCCGGCGTCCGCCCGGCCTCTCGTCGTCGTTGTTCTAGCCAGTTACGGGCCGCGCCGCCGCCGTAAATGGACGCGGTGCGCTCTCCTCGTTCTAACGCAAGTTGCAACGCACGATTTGGTGCCCCGTACGCGGTTTCCCGATCGCCTCCGGCGAGAGCGCCACCGCGGGAGGCTCATCGGAGCAACTCCGGCGGCTCTGCTGAGCTGGCGCCGCGTGGGGTCCACCCCAGGTCGCTGCCCGTGGGTCCCCGGACCCCAGCTAACCACGTTGACCTGGTCAACCGTGCTGACTGGGCAGGCCCCAGCCGCTGACATGCGGGCCCCACTCCCTTAATCAATGTTTTATTTATTTAAAATATTTAGTTAACTTAATGAGACACTGACATGTGGGGCCCAGTTGCCAATTAACCTCATAGTAGTTTTAGTAAACACTGTTAAGGCCCCTGTCCATGACAAGTGGGCCCCACTGGTCATTTTGACCAATCAACCGCACTGTTGACTGCTGACGTCGCTCCTACGTCATGTTGACGTCATATTCCATTTCTGTTAATATAAATAATTTCCAAATATTAATAAAACTTTAAAAATTCATAGAAAATAAATCGTAACTCGGATGAAAATGTTTTCTATATGAAAGTTGCTCAGAAAAACCCAACGAATCTGAAAATGCGGTCCGTTCAGCTGTCACATGCCTCTAGCATGCTGAACATGGAACATTTCCCCTCCGGTCATCTGTGTGACACGGGTCCGGAACCGGGAATACATTCCCGGTTGAATTCCCCCTTCACCTATATCGTGTAGCCATGCGTTAGGTCACACCCAGCACAACATATTGCCATGTTACGCTTTGTGATGCTATGTCTGCATTATATTTACTGTTTCTTCCCCCTCTTCTCTCCGGTAGACCCCGAGACCGATGCCGCCCCTGTGATCGACTACGTCGACGACGACCCCTCCTTGCCAGAGCAACCAGGCAAGCCCCCCCCCTTTGATCATCCCGATATCGCCCATTCCATTCTCTCATGCTTGCATTAGATTTTGCTACTGTTATTATTTGCACCTATTCTGATGCATAGCCTGCTTTTGTACCTACTGTTGTACCTTACCTGCTTATCCTAAACTGCTTAGTATAGGTTGGTTAGAGACCCATCAGTGACCCCCCCCCCACTTGACTCGACTGCCCCGCTGGATTATCAGAAGACCCAATCAACGGGATCGAAGACCAGGACCCGACACCTCACGTCACATCACGCCCCTTCGTTGCTCGAGCAAGCAGTGTTACTATTGAGTGCCGAGGGTGAGACCTCTACAGCACTTCTGATGTTAACCCTGTAGTGTAGCTATTCGGTCGTGGTCATCGAGGGTGATTTCCTCCTTAACCACTTCCGATACGGCTCTGTCGTGCAACCCCTCAAGTGTGAACCTCGAGGGTGGATCCTCTTACGTTCACCTTGATGATTACATCGAGTGGAATTCACCGGGGGTGATTCCTCGGGTTTTCCCCTTAATGTTTGGACACACGGATACTTGGACTTTACCACTGTTACTTGGAAAGACGGGTCGACCCTGAGGGGTACCCGCGCGAGCTTAATTGCGAGTGATGTGGAGTCGGGTTGACCTGGAGGGTGCCCGCGAGATAATTACGAGGCGTGGCCGGGCATTCCTAGCCCTTGCCGCAAGTCCTTGAGACGGGGCAACGGGGTCACATCTTTCGTGAGTCTCTGCTTGTTACCGCGCGTTCCTAATCCACTACGATTTGGATATTTGATCCGAGGGGCCTCTGGCCTGATAGCACTAACCATCACGTGGGCATAGTATGGGCGTTCTGTGTCGTATACATCAGCCGAAGCTTAATAGACATCAGCGACTGAGCGGCGCGCGCCGGGTTGGACTGCGTAAGCGCCTGCCTTGTTGAAGGAGGTAGCTAGGTCTGCTCACCGGCCGCCCTCGCAACGTGCAGGAGTTCCCGGGGAGATGGCCCATGACCCCTGGGGGCATAGGTTTAGTCCGGCGTGCTGGCCTCTCTATTAAGCCTAGGTCGGGTTGCGGCGTATTGTTTGGCCGAGGCCGGGCATGACCCTGGAAAGTGTGTCCGGCCGGAGTTAAGCGAGCGTGGTGGGTAAGTTGGTGCACCCCTGCAGGGAAGAAAACATCTATCGATAGCCTGTCCTACGGTAACGGACACTTGGAGTTGTATCCCGATCGATACAACTAGAACTGAATACTTGTGATGAGAACTGGATGGTGATGAGGATTTGATTGTGATGATAACTGGATAGTATGGCTCTAGGATTTCTTTCTCGCAGGGAGTCGAGAAAGGATCTCCGTCCGAGGTTGATAACACCACTGCTACTTTACTTTATGCTACTCTACTCCCTCCTGTTCCTGCAAGATGGTGGGTTCGAGAAGATGCTAGTCTTCGATAGGACTAGGCCTTCTCTCTATTCTGGCATTTCTGCAGCCCAGTCCACATATACAGCCTTCCTTTGATAATGTTGCATATATAGTGTAGTTCCTTGCTTGCGAGTACTTTGGATGAGTACTCACGGTTGCTTTGCTCCCTTTTTTCCACCTCTTTCCATTCTTCTCGGATGCTGCAACCAGATGGTGGAGCCCAGGAGCCAGGCGACACCACCGACGACTGCTACTACCCCGAGGGTGCCTACTACCACGTGACGGACGCCGACGACCAGGAGTAGTTAGGAGGCTCCCAGGCAGGAGGCCTTGCCTTTTCGATCAATGTTGCTTTTGTGCTAGCCTTCTTAAGGCAAACTTGTTTAACTCATGTCTGTACTCAGATATTGTTGCTTCCGCTGACTCTTGTGTATTCGAGCTTATGTATTCGAGCCCTCGAGGCCCCTGGCTTGTAATATAAAGCTTGTATTATTTTAACTTGTGTCTAGAGTTGTGTTGTGATATCTTCCCGTGAGTCCTTGATCTTGATCGTACACATTTGCGTGTATAATTAGTGTACGATTGAATCGAGGGCGTCACAAGTTGGTATCAAAGCCGACTGCCTGTAGGTAGCCCCCTTTCCAACTCCTTGGCTGAAGTTGAGTCTAGTCACTGAAAATTTTTTACTAACATTGGCTGTGTGTCTTACAGGCCCATTTCGCCATTGGGTGGTATTAGGATCTTTTATTCCTCGTCTATACTCTGGGACTCTGATCTCTCGTCTATTCGGGTTAAACATTTTACTAATTCTGACATTAGGTTCTCGTACCCACTTCCTCCCGAAGAACCCCAACATTATCGATGATTGCTTGCTTCGCGAGAAGATTCTGCGGATACTCCTCGATGTTTCTCGAGACCCTGTGCCAACTGCCTTGCAGGTCTTGACCACCGATAATCCCCCTGAATAACATCCTTGCTGCTTGTACCTTTATCCCTAGTTGCTCCTGTTATTACGAGATACCACTAGTACTCTCCGTTGTTCCGAGAATCCTTTGTGGCCTTGTGCTTTGCAGCTTCTTTTCGGACTGCGGATAATTCACTTAACCGGGGTTCGTTCATCCCTAGTTGTTCATTTGCTTTCCTAATACCTGAAAAGGCTATCTGATCTTTCAAAATCCTTTGCAACCTATTGCTCTTGATTCTCCTTTCTTGATTGCATTAGGATTAATTCCATATGTCTAGCAATATTCTTTAAAATTCTTGGTGGTTGTCATTTTGTTCCTATGGATTCAGCGTGTGTGCGAATACTCGCAAGCATCAATCAATCCTTGGAAATTTTCTTTCTGGCTCAGACATCCTTCGAGATATGAACTGGTTCTTGCCCAATCTAGATTTGATCGGGTACACCTCTAAGTCTATTCAACTTACTCATCTTTTGATCAGAGCCTCTGCTTCTGATCCTTTGTCTTGAAAACATAATTCCTTTGTACCCAAGCATCGAATCATTCAGACGTTTCTATAAGCCGATGCCTTTACATCCCCTTCTTCATCTGATTGATTACCGATACTCACATCAACTCTGTCGTGAATCGCCAGATCCATTGCTGGGTTGTTATCCGACAATGTCCTTCACATCCAAAGTCTTGTGAGTTTTTCCCTGATACATAATACCTTCGGTAAATTGTATCATCTGCTTTGACTCCGATACTCTACTTTTGAACTCATATCTTTTGCTTGGCTTTTTGTTGTATAGATTCGTAAAAATGCCCCGATGGATTGAACTTATGCCTTCCATAATCTGTGTGAACCCGAGAGTTCTCCCGAGTCTTACTCTTCTGGTACTCCGGCAGATAAATCCTCTGCACTACAATTTCTTCAAAAAACGAGGAGTGAATGAAAGGTTATGCATTGAAGAAGTGGGAGTCGACCTTGAACTTTGTGTTCATGCCCATGGACCCGATGTGGCACTTATCATGGAAGCTTCTTGTGATAATAATAATCCCCTTGTTATAAGTTCATCTGGTATCTATGCTTGGTCCTTTGCAACCGTGGTTCTGACCATGATTGTTCCCCTTCGATTCCATTTCTCGGACAAGTTCACGCACTTGTCTTCTGCAGATCAATGCAACTCCACAACCTCTATTTTGATCTTCCTTCAAGTATTACCCTCCGGTATCTCGAGAATATCAAAGAATCGTGTTGCTTCCTATGAGTCTTCATCTAGTATTGCTTCTCACCGATTTTAGATTTCCCCCGGGATCTGAGTTATTAATCACTCGAGGACACCGATAAGTGAATCGGTTGAATCGATTCCGCACTCCGATTCTATAACTCTAAGTAATTTTCATTGCTTACGAGTTTAATAATCCTTCTAGTCATTCCTAGCCTGGCAGGCTATGTCATTATCGTGCTAAATTTTAACTGTGCTACCTGGTCCTTATTCCTGGAGCACAACTTTCGACAATGAGCGAAGCTTACGTCGATCGTCCTCATCTTATCTTTTCGCCTTGAACAACAAGCTTGCTTTCGAGTTTGTGTCGTACCCATGGTTCCAATAACTTTTCAC
Source organism: Triticum aestivum (assembly GCF_018294505.1). NCBI lineage: Eukaryota > Viridiplantae > Streptophyta > Magnoliopsida > Poales > Poaceae > Triticum > Triticum aestivum. Next base: position 262,482,909 of record NC_057810.1, on the reverse strand, counting down.
TTGATCATTCATTTGACTTGATGTCATCGCCGATCGATTACATCTTCCTAAAATCTCTCCACAATTGTGTCGTGCTCGTCAACATTCTGAGCCCTTCCAGCATATCAATCGAATTCGGATAAGAATTACCATCCTTGACCTTCGATGATTTGAGTTGTCATCGACAACCCCTTGTCTTCTTTCCAACACATATTTGATCATGTCTTGATTATACCTTGGACTCCTTGCTATTCCTGCAATTGTTCCTTGAGCATTTCTTGTGATCTTCAACTCAAACTGTTCCTTGAGTATTTATTGTGATCTTCAACTCAAACCACTACTTGGAACACCATGTTAATGCTACCTCAAAGCATGACTGAGGTATTCCGAATATCAACAAGAACATTGGAAGCACATTGCCGAATGTTTCTTGATCTATTATCCAAACACCGTTGTATGGGTAATATCATGATTCTCATTGCCCCATTAACTAAATGGATAAGTACTTGATGTCCTGTCATGTATATCTTGCTCTGTTTGTTCTTGGGAAGCATATACTCTATTACTTTTGTATAAGCACCCTTTTCCTTTCCATTGGCCTGGTTAAACTAATAATCACATTTTCCTTTCCATCGGTTTGTTTAACCATTCTCGTAATCTAACTTATCAGAGCAGAGTTAATTCTCTGCTTAGGTAAACACCTCGGCGTGCGACTCTGTCAGCAAGACCTTGTTACTATTGTTGATAACATTCCGGTAGCCACCGATGGACGAGAACTTTGCCTATTGGTCCGCCTCGTTCAACGAGCAGAAAAATAGTTCTCTTCGTCCCTCGCCCTTGGTACCTACGTTGTTATCAACATAACTGACAGGTTATCCTCTGACCTGCCTTGCTATCATGACCGTGCAAAATGTTAGCTCCTTCCTGCTTTTAACCCACATGGTGGGTCCATAAACCACAGTTCCACAGGAGCAAAACCTGACTCTCATGTATACCCCCCTGTTTCAAAAAAAATTATCACACTTGGTTTCGTATGTAAATCATAGCCACCTTCCGTGAGATCACCAATTCTGGTATCAGACACAATACATATCCCCGTCGCTCTGAAACCCCTTTCACCCCCTTGTTTCAGGAAACAAATGATTGCCTACCCAGTTGAAGCTTCTTATTGCATCTCATTACCTTGTTCTCGACGACTTTATTGAATTTCGTCTCAAGAGGCGCCTCTATGCCATGTTCACTAAGATAGCCCCTAGGCACCTATCTTGTGCTTTGCTTCGCCCTTCCCGAGTCTCCCCCCTTACTCCACCCCCTTAAATCTCAGGACGAGATTTCTTGTAGCGGAGGAGATTTGTAACATCCCCAGAATCACACTACAGCAATCCCTTATGATCAGTGCCAAGTCATCTTGTTTTACAAAGCTTAATCATGTTGGGGTAATATCTCAGCTCAAATCCCTTCTCTGAATTCTATTCAAATTCAAAGTGAAATTTGAAGTTGCGTAAACTTGCTGGAAAAATGTTCATCATTTAGCAAATATTCCAAAACAATTGATGTTAAGAAAAAGAACATCACTATGTTACTAAAATGAGCAGTAGCAATTAATCCAGTGCAAATTCTAGCATTTTAAAATGCTACTCCAATTATGAAATTCCAAATGGATTCAAATAAATCCCAAGCTTATGGTGGCAGTGCACCACTGCCCATAGTATTTGTTTTCACCAGTGGCACATTTTTGCAAAAGATAATTACTGCAAAAAAAATGCAAAAGGCTACTGTTAAATGAAAACAGAAAAGTTTTAAAAAGAAAACGAAAAGGGGAAAGGAAGCCCCTGCCTCCCTGGGCCTTGGCCCATCCGGACCAGCCGGCCCACCTTACCCCGGGTCGCCTTCCCTGTTCGACCGACCCCGTCGCTACAGGGGCGCGGTCGCCCCGGACCGCCTCGCCGTCGACGACGAGGGGGAGGATAAGGCCTCCACACCCAGACGCCTCGGTCCTCTCCCTTGTGCCCCACTCACTCCCATGCTCTCCTCTATCGCCCCACTTTCCTCTGGGTTCTCCCCAAATCCCCTTTCCCTCCACCTCCACGACGCGCTCGTCGCCGGCCACTTCGCCCCACCGCGACCACCGCCGCACCCGCACCTCGTCGATACGTCTACGAGGTCCACCATCGCCCTCTCCATCGACTAGTGCCGCCCGTTGGAGCTCCTCAACTCTGCAACGCGAGATCGCCGTCGTCTTCTTCCTCTTCGGTTGCCGGCGTCGTCGTCGATTACGGCGAAGCCTGCAGCTCCTAAACCGTCACGGGCCTACGTGTGAGCCACGCGGTGAGCTTCTCCGTCTCCTGCTCCCCTTCGTTAGCCTCTTCGTCCGTCGTAGCTACCTCGACGCCGTTGCCGTGAGCCCGTCGCCGCGGATCGCCTCGCCGCCGTGGCCATAGCCCCTGTCGCGCTCACCAGGACACGACAACGAGCTCCTCATGCTCCCATGAGCCCAACGAGCTCGAGCTCGTGCCTCCCCGTGCCCTCTAGCCTCGTTTCCGACCGCGGCCGAATGCCGGCGTCCGCCCGGCCTCTCGTCGTCGTTGTTCTAGCCAGTTACGGGCCGCGCCGCCGCCGTAAATGGACGCGGTGCGCTCTCCTCGTTCTAACGCAAGTTGCAACGCACGATTTGGTGCCCCGTACGCGGTTTCCGATCGCCTCCGGCGAGAGCGCCACCGCGGGAGGCTCATCGGAGCAACTCCGGCGGCTCTGCTGAGCTGGCGCCGCGTGGGGTCCACCCCAGGTCGCTGCCCGTGGGTCCCCGGACCCCAGCTAACCACGTTGACCTGGTCAACCGTGCTGACTGGGCAGGCCCCAGCCGCTGACATGCGGGCCCCACTCCCTTAATCAATGTTTTATTTATTTAAAATATTTAGTTAACTTAATGAGACACTGACATGTGGGGCCCAGTTGCCAATTAACCTCATAGTAGTTTTAATAAACACTGTTAAGGCCCCTGTCCATGACAAGTGGGCCCCACTGGTCATTTTGACCAATCAACCGCACTGTTGACTGCTGACGTCGCTCCTACGTCATGTTGACGTCATATTCCATTTCTGTTAATATAAATAATTTCCAAATATTAATAAAACTTTAAAAATTCATAGAAAATAAATCGTAACTCGGATGAAAATGTTTTCTATATGAAAGTTGCTCAGAAAAACCCAACGAATCTGAAAATGCGGTCCGTTCAGCTGTCACATGCCTCTAGCATGCTGAACATGGAACATTTTCCCTCCGGTCATCTGTGTGACACGGGTCCGGAACCGGGAATACATTCCCGGTTGAATTCCCCCTTCACCTATATCGTGTAGCCATGCGTTAGGTCACACCCAGCACAACATATTGCCATGTTACGCTTTGTGATGCTATGTCTGCTTTATATTTACTGTTTCTTCCCCCTCTTCTCTCCGGTAGACCCCGAGACCGATGCCGCCCCTGTGATCGACTACGTCGACGACGACCCCTCCTTGCCAGAGCAACCAGGCAAGCCCCCCCTTTGATCATCCCGATATCGCCCATTCCATTCTCTCATGCTTGCATTAGATTTTGCTACTGTTATTATTTGCACCTATTCTGATGCATAGCCTGCTTTTGTACCTACTGTTGTACCTTACCTGCTTATCCTAAACTGCTTAGTATAGGTTGGTTAGAGACCCATCAGTGACCCCCCCACTTGACTCGACTGCCCCGCTGGATTATCAGAAGACCCAATCAACGGGATCGAAGACCAGGACCCGACACCTCACGTCACATCACGCCCCTTCGTTGCTCGAGCAGCAGTGTTACTATTGAGTGCCGAGGGTGAGACCTCTACAGCACTTCTGATGTTAACCCTGTAGTGTAGCTATTCGGTCGTGGTCATCGAGGGTGATTTCCTCCTTAACCACTTCCGATACGGCTCTGTCGTGCAACCCCTCAAGTGTGAACCTCGAGGGTGGATCCTCTTACGTTCACCTTGATGATTACATCGAGTGGAATTCACCGGGGGTGATTCCTCGGGTTTTCCCCTTAATGTTTGGACACACGGATACTTGGACTTTACCACTGTTACTTGGAAAGACGGGTCGACCCTGAGGGGTACCCGCGCGAGCTTAATTGCGAGTGATGTGGAGTCGGGTTGACCTGGAGGGTGCCCGCGAGATAATTACGAGGCGTGGCCGGGCATTCCTAGCCCTTGCCGCAAGTCCTCGAGACGGGGCAACGGGGTCACATCTTTCGTGAGTCTCTGCTTGTTACCGCGCGTTCCTAATCCACTACGATTTGGATATTTGATCCGAGGGGCCTCTGGCCTGATAGCACTAACCATCACGTGGGCATAGTATGGGCGTTCTGCGTCGTATGCATCAGCCGAAGCTTAATAGACGTCAGCGACTGAGCGGCGCGCGCCGGGTTGGACTGGTAAGCCCTGCCTTTTTAAGGAGGTAGCTAGGTCTGCTCACCGGCCGCCCTCGCAACGTGCAGGAGTTCCCGGGGAGATGGCCCATGACCCCTGGGGGCATAGGTTTAGTCCGGCGTGCTGGCCTCTCTATTAAGCCTAGGTCGGGTTGCGGCGTATTGTTTGGCCGAGGCCGGGCATGACCCAGGAAAGTGTGTCCGGCCGGAGTTAATCGAGCGTGGTGGGTAAGTTGGTGCACCCCTGCAGGGAAGAAAACATCTATCGATAGCCTGTCCTACGGTAACGGACACTTGGAGTTGTATCCCGATCGATACAACTAGAACTGGATACTTGTGATGAGAACTGGATGGTGATGAGAATTGATTGTGATGATAATTGGATAGTATGGCTCTGGGATTGCTTTCTCGCAGGGAGTCGAGAAAGGATCTCTGGCCGAGGTTGATAACACCACTACTACTTTACTTATGCTACTCTATTCCCTCCTGTTGCTGCAAGATGGTGGTTTCCAGAAGATGCTAGTCTTCGATAGGACTAGGCCTTCTCTCTATTCTGGCATTTCTGCAGCCCAGTCCACATATACAGCCTTCTTTGATAATGTTGCATATGTAGTGTAGATCCTTGCTTGCGAGTACTTTGGATGAGTACTCACGGTTGCTTTGCTCCCCTTTTCCCCTTCTTTCTTCTTTCGGTTGTTGCAACCAGATGGTGGAGTCCAGGAGCCAGACGCCACCGACGACTGCTACTACCCGAGGTGCCTACTACCACGTGAGACCGCCGACGACCAGGAGTAGTTAGGAGGCTCCCAGGCAGGAGGCCTTGCCTTTTCGATCAATGTTGCTTTTGTGCTAGCCTTCTTAAGGCAAACTTGTCTAACTCATGTCTGTACTCAGATATTGTTGCTTCCGCTGACTCTTGTGTATTCGAGCTTATGTATTCGAGCCCTCGAGGCCCCTGGCTTGTAATATAAAGCTTGTATTATTTTAATTTGTGTCTAGAGTTGTGTTGTGATATCTTCCCGTGAGTCCTTGATCTTGATCGTACACATTTGCGTGTATGATTAGTGTACGATTGAATCGAGGGCGTCACAAGTTGGTATCAGATCCGACTGCCTGTAGGTAGCCCCCTTTCCAACTCCTTGGCCGAAGTTGAGTCTAGTCACTGAAAACTTTTACTAACATTGGCTGTGTGGCTTACGGGCCCACGTCGCCATTGGGTGGTATTAGGATCTTTTATTCCTCGTCTATACTCTGGGACTCTGATCTCTCGTCTATTCGGGTTAAACATTTTACTAACTCTGACATTAGGTTCTCGTACCCACTTCCTCCCGGAGAGCCCCGACATTATCGATGATCGCTTGCTTCGCCAGAAGATTCTGCGGATACTCCTCGATGTTTCTCGAGACCCTGTGCCAACTGCCTTGCAGTTCTTGACCACCGATAATCCCCCTGAATAACATCCTTGCCGCTTGTACCTTCATCCCTAGTTGCTCCTGTTATTACGAGATACCACTAGTACTCTCCGTTGTTCCGAGAATCCTTTGTGGCCTTGTGCTTTGCAGCTTCTTTTCGACTGCGGATAATTCACTTAACCGGGGTTCGTTCATCCCTAGTTGTTCATTTGCTTTCCTAATACCTGAAAAGGCTATCTGATCTTTCAAAATCCTTTGCAGCCTATTGCTCTTGATTCTCCTTTCTTGCTTGCATTAGGATTAATTCCATATGTCTAGCAATATTCTTTAAAATTCTTTGTGATTGTCATTTTGTTCCTATGGATTCAGCGTGTGTGCGAATACTCGCAATCATCAATCAATCCTTGGAAATTTTCTTTCTGGCTCAGACATCCTTCGAGATATGAGCTGGTTCTTGCCCAATCTAGATTTGATCGGGTACACCTCTAAGTCTATTCAACTTACTCATCTTTTGATCAGAGCCTCTGCTTCTGATCCTTCGTCTTGAAAACATAATTCCTTTGTACCCAAGCATCGAATCATTCAGACGTTTCTATAAGCCGATGCCTTTACATCCCCTTCTTCATCTGATTGATTACCGATACTCACATCAACTCTGTCGTGAATCGCCAGATCCATTGCTGGGTTGTTATCCGACAATGTCCTTCACATCCAAAGTCTTGTGAGTTTTTCCCTGATACATAATACCTTCGGTAAATTGTATCATCTGCTTTGACTCCGATACTCTACTTTTGAACTCGTATCTTTTGCTTGCTTTTGTGTAATAGATTCGTAAAAATGCCCGATGGATTGAACTTATGCCTTCCATAATCTGTGTGAACCGAGAGTTTCTCCGAGTCTTACTCTTCTGGTACTCCGGCAGATAAATCCTCTGCACTACAATTCTTCAAAAAAAAACGAGAGTGAATGAAAGGTTATGCATTGAAGAAGTGGGAGTCGACCCTTGAACTTTGTGTTCATGCCATGGACCCGATGTGGCACTTATCATGGAAGCTTCTTGTGATAATAATAATCCACTTGTTATAAGTTCATCTGGTATCTATGCTTGGTCCTTTGCAACCGTGGTTCTGACCATGATTGTTCCCCTTCGATTCATTTCTCGGACAAGTTCACGCACTTGTCTTCTGGCAGATCAATGCAACTCCACAACCTCTATTTGATCTTCCTTCAAGTATTACCTCCGTATCTGAGAATATCGAAGAATCGTGTTGCTTCCTATGAGTCTTCATCTAGTATTGCTTCTCACCGATTTCAGATTTCCCCCGGGATCTGAGTTATTAATCACTCGAGGACACCGATAAGTGAATCGGTTGAATCGATTCCGCACTCCGATTCTATAACTCTAAGTAATTTTCATTGCTTACGAGTTTAATAATCCTTCTAGTCATTCCTAGCCTGGCAGGCTATGTCATTATCGTGCTAAATTTTAACTGTGCTACCTGGTCCTTATTCCTGGAGCACAACTTTCGACAATGAGCGAAGCTTACGTCGATCGTCCTCATCTTATCTTTTCGCCTTGAACAGCAAGCTTGCTTTCGAGTTTGTGTCGTACCCATGGTTCCAATAACTTTTCACTTGATCATTCCTTTGACTTGATGTCATCGCCGATCGATTACATCTTCCTGAAATCTCTCCACAATTGTGTCGTGCTCGTCAACATTCTGAGCCCTTCCAGCATATCAATCGAATTCGGATAAGAATTACCATCCTTGACCTTCGATGATTTGAGTTGTCATCGACAACCCCTTTTCTTCTTTCCAACACATATTTGATCATGTCTTGATTATACCTTGGACTCCTTGCTATTGCTGCAATTGTTCCTTGAGCATTTCTTGTGATCTTCAACTCAAACTGTTCCTTGAGTATTTATTGTGATCTTCAACTCAAACCACTACTTGGAACACCATGTTAATGCTACCTCAAAGCATGACTGAGGTATTCCGAATATCAACAAGAACATTGGAAGCACATTGCCGAATGTTTCTTGATCTATTATCCAAACACCGTTGTATGGGTAATATCATGATTCTCATTGCCCCATTAACTAAATGGATAAGTACTTGATGTCCTGTCATGTATATCTTGCTCTGTTTGTTCTTGGGAAGCATATACTCTAATACTTTTGTATAAGCACCCTTTTCCTTTCCATTGGCTGGTTAAACTAATAATCACATTTTCCTTTCCATTGGTTTGTTTAACCATTCTCGTAATCTAACTTATCGAGCAGAGTTAATTCTCTGCTTAGGTAAACACACTCGCGTGCGAACTCTGTCAGCAAGACTTGTACTATTGTTGATAACATTCCGGTAGCCACCGATGACGAGAACTTTGCCTATTGGTCCGCCTCGTTCAACGAGCAGAAAATAGTTCTCTTCGTCCCTCGCCCTTGGTACTACGTTGTTATCAACATAACTGAACAGTTACCTCTGACCTGCCTTGCTATCATGACCGTGCAAAATGTTAGCTCCTTCCTGCTTTTAACCACATGGTGGGTCATAAACCACAGTTCCACAGGAGCAAACCTGACTCTCATGTATACCCCCCTGTTTCAAAAAAAATTATCACACTGTGTTTCGTATGATAAATCAAGCCACCTTTCGGAGATCACAATTCTGGTATCAGACACAATACATATCCCCGTTCGCTCTGAAACCCCTTTCACCCCTTGTTTCAGGCCAACAAATGATTGCCTACCCAGTTGAAGCTTCTTATTGCATCTCATTACCTTGTTCTCGACGACTTTATTGAATTTTCTCAAGAGGCGCCTCTATGCCATGTTCACTGAGATAGCCCCTAGGCACCTATCTTGTGCTTTGCTTCGCCCTTCCCGAGTCTCCCCCCCTTACTCCACCCCCTTAAATCTCAGGACGAGATTTCTTGTAGTGGAGGAGATTTGTAACATCCCCAGAATCACACTACAGCAATCCCTTATGATCAGTGCCAAGTCATCTTGTTTTACAAAGCTTAATCATGTTGGGGTAATATCTCAGCTCAAATCCCTTCTCTGAATTCTATTCAAATTCAAAGTGAAATTTGAAGTTGCGTAAACTTGCTGGAAAAATGTTCATTACTTAGCAAATATTCCAAAACAATTGATGTTAAGAAAAAGAACATCACTATGTTACTAAAATGAGCAGTAGCAATTAATCCAGTGCAAATTCTAGCATTTTAAAATGCTACTCCAATTATGAAAATTCCAAATGGATTCAAATAAATCCCAAGCTTATGGTGGCAGTGCACCACTGCCCCTAGTATTTGTTTTCACCAGTGGCACATTTTTGCAAAAGATAATTACTGCAAAAGAAAATGCAAAAGGCTACTGTTAAATGAAAACAGAAAAGTTTTAAAAAGAAAACGAAAAGGGGAAAGGAAGCCCCTGCCTCCCTGGGCCTTGGCCCATCCGGACCAGCCGGCCCACCTTACCCCGGGTCGCCTTCCCTGTTCGACCGACCCCGTCGCTACAGGGGCGCGGTCGCCCCGGACCGCCTCGCCGTCGACGACGAGGGGGAGGATAAGGCCTCCACACCCCGACGCCTCGGTCCTCTCCCCTGTGCCCCACTCACTCCCATGCTCTCCTCTATCGCCCCACTTTCCTCTGGGTTCTCCCAGATCCCCTTTCCCTCCACCTCCACGACGCGCTCGTCGCCGGCCACTTCGCCCCACCGCGACCACCGCCGCACCCGCACCTCGTCGATACGTCTACGAGGTCCACCATCGCCCTCTCCATCGACTAGTGCCGCCCGTTGGAGCTCCTCAACTCTGCAACGCGAGATCGCCGTCGTCTTCTTCCTCTTCGGTTGCCGGCGTCGTCGTCGATTACGGCGAAGCCTGCAGCTCCTAAACCGTCACGGGCCTACGTGTGAGCCACGCGGTGAGCTTCTCCGTCTCCTGCTCCCCTTCGTTAGCCTCTTCGTGCGTCGTAGCTACCTCGACGCCGTTGCCGTGAGCCCGTCGCCGCAGATCGCCTCGCCGCCGTGGCCATAGCCCTTGTCGCGCTCACCAGGACACGGCAACGAGCTCCTCGTGCTCCCATGAGCCCAACGAGCTCGAGCTCGTGCCTCCCCGTGCCCTCTAGCCTCGTTTTCGACCGCGGCCGAATGCCGGCGTCCGCCCGGCCTCTCGTCGTCGTTGTTCTAGCCAGTTACGGGCCACGCCGCCGCCGTAAATGGATGCGGTGCGCTCTCCTCGTTCTAACGCAAGTTGCGACGCACGATTTGGTGCCCCGTACGCGATTTCCGATCGCCTCCGGCGAGAGCGCCACCGCGGGAGGCTCATCGGAGCAACTCCGGCGGCTCCGCTGAGCTGGCGCCGCGTGGGGTCCACCCCAGGTCGCTGCCCGTGGGTCCCCGGACCCCAGCTAACCACGTTGACCTGGTCAACCGTGCTGACTGGGCAGGCCCCAGCCGCTGACATGCGGGCCCCACTCCCTTAATCAATGTTTTATTTATTTAAACTATTTAGTTAACTTAATGAGACACTGACATGTGGGGCCCAGTTGCCAATTAACCTCATAGTAGTTTTAATAAACACTGTTAAGGCCCCTGTCCATGACAAGTGGGCCCCACTGGTCATTTTGACCAGTCAACCGCACTGTTGACTGCTGACGTCGCTCCTACGTCATGCTGACGTCATATTCCATTTCTATTAATATAAATAATTTCAGAATATTAATAAACTTTAAAAATTCATAGAAAATAAACCGTAACTCGGATGAAAATGTTTTCTATATGAAAGTTGCTCAGAAAAATCCAACGAATCCGAATACACGTTCCGTTCATCTGTCACATGCCCCTAGCATGATGAACATGGAAAATTCCCCCTCCGGTCATCTGTGTGACACAGGTCCGGAACCGGGAATACCTTCCCGGTTGAATTCCCCCATCACCTATAACGTCTAGGACCGCGTTAGAACACGTCTAGCTATGCTGTTGTCCTGTTATGCACTTGCTTGCTATGTATTTACTGTTTCTCCCCCCCTCTTATCTCCGGTAGACCCCGAGGCCGATGATGCCCCGGTGATCGACTACGTCGACGACAACCCCTCCTTGCCAGAGCAACCAGGCAAGCCCCCCCTTTGATCATCCCGATATCTCCCATTCCATTCTCTCATGCTTGCATTAGATTTTGCTACTATAATTGTTTGCTCCTATTCTGATGCATAGCCTGCTTTTGTATCTGTGTTGTACCTTACCTGATTATCCTAAACTGCTTAGTATAGGTTGGTTAGTGATCCATCAGTGACCCCCACCTTGTCCTTGTTGCCCCTGCTTCATCATTGAAGACCCGATCAACGGGATCGAAGACCAGGCCCCGACACCGCACATCACTTTCCCCTTAGTTGCTCGACACTACTGGGTTACTATCGAGTGCCGAGGGTGAGACCTCTACAGCACTTCTGATGTTAACCCTGTAGTGTAGCTATTCGGTCGTGGTCATCGAGGGTGATTTCCTCCTTAACCACTTCCGATACGACTCTGTCGTGCAACCCCTCAAGTGTGAACCTCGGGGGTGGATTCCTCTTACGTTCACCTTGATGATTACATCGAGTGGAATTCACCGGGGGTGATTCCTCGGGTTTTCCCCTTGATGTTTGGACACACGGATACTTGGACTTTACCAACTGTTACTTGGAAAGACGGGTCGACCCTGAGGGGTACCCGCGAGCTTATTGCGAGTGATGTGGAGTCGGGTTGACCTGGAGGGTGCCCGCGAGATAATTACGAGGCGTGGCCGGGCATTCCTAGCCCTTGCCGCAAGTCCTCGAGACGGGGCAACGGGGTCACATCTTTCGTGAGTCTCTGCTTGTTACCGCGCGTTCCTAATCCACTACGATTTGGATATTTGATCCGAGGGGCCTCTGGCCTGATAGCACTAACCATCACGTGGGCATAGTATGGGCGTTCTGCGTCGTATACATCAGCCGAAGCTTAATAGACGTCAGCGACTGAGCGGCGCGCGCCGGGTTGGACTGCGTAAGCGCCTGCCTTTTGAAGGAGGTAGCTAGGTCTGCTCACCGGCCGCCTCGCAACGTGCAGGAGTTCCCGGGGAGATGGCCCATGACCCCTGGGGGCATAGGTTTAGTCCGGCGTGCTGGCCTCTCTATTAAGCCTAGGTCGGGTTGCGGCGTATTGTTTGGCCGAGGCCGGGCATGACCCAGGAAAGTGTGTCCGGCCGGAGTTAAGCGAGCGTGGTGGGTAAGTTGGTGCACCCCTGCAGGGAAGAAAACATCTATCGATAGCCTGTCCTACGGTAACGGACACTTGGAGTTGTATCCCGATCGATACAACTAGAACTGGATACTTGTGATGAGAACTGGATGGTGATGAGAATTGGATTGTGATGATAACTGGATAGTATGGCTCTGGGATTGCTTTCTCGCAGGGAGTCGAGAAAGGATCTCTGGCCGAGGTTGATAACACACTACTACTTTACTTTATGCTACTCTATTCCCTCCTGTTGCTGCAAGATGGTGGTTTCCAGAAGATGCTAGTCTTCGATAGGACTAGGCCTTCTCTCTATTCTGGCATTTCTGCAGCCCAGTCCACATATACAGCCTTCCTTTGATAATGTTGCATATGTAGTGTAGATCCTTGCTTGCGAGTACTTTGGATGAGTACTCACGGTTGCTTTGCTCCCCTTTTTCCCCCTTTTCCATTCTTTCTCGGATGATGCAACCAGATGTCGGAGTCCAGGAGCCAGATGCCACCTTGACGATGCTACTACCCGAGGGTGCCTACTACCACGTGAGGACCGCCGACGACCAGGAGTAGTTAGGAGGCTCCCAGGCAGGAGGCCTTGCCTTTTCGATCGATGTTGCTTTTGTGCTAGCCTTCTTAAGGCAAACTTGTCTAACTTATGTCTGTACTCAGATATTGTTGCTTCCGCTGACTCTTGTGTATTCGAGCTTATGTATTCGAGCCCTCGAGGCCCCTGGCTTGTAATATAAAGCTTGTATTATTTTAATTTGTGTCTAGAGTTGTGTTGTGATATCTTCCCGTGAGTCCTTGATCTTGATCGTACACATTTGCGTGTATAATTAGTGTACGATTGAATCGAGGGCGTCACAAGTTGGTATCAGAGCCGACTGCCTGTAGGTAGCCCCCTTTCCAACTCCTTGGCCGAAGTTGAGTCTAGTCACTGAAAAACTTTTACTAACATTGGCTGTGTGTCTTACGGGCCCACGTCGCCATTGGGTGGTATTAGGATCTTTTATTCCTCGTCTATACTCTGGGACTCTGATCTCTCGTCTATTCGGGTTAAACATTTTACTAACTCTGACATTAGGTTCTCGTACCCACTTCCTCCCGAAGAACCCCAACATTATCGATGATTGCTTGCTTCGCGAGAAGATTCTGCGGATACTCCTCGATGTTTCTCGAGACCCTGTGCCAACTGCCTTGCAGGTCTTGACCACTGATAATCCCCCTGAATAACATCCTTGCTGCTTGTACCTTTATCCCTAGTTGCTCCTGTTATTACGAGATACCACTAGTACTCTCCGTTGTTCCGAGAATCCTTTGTGGCCTTGTGCTTTGCAGCTTCTTTTCGGACTGCGGATAATTCACTTAACCGGGGTTCGTTCATCCCTAGTTGTTCATTTGCTTTCCTAATACCTGAAAAGGCTATCTGATCTTTCAAAATCCTTTGCAACCTATTGCTCTTGATTCTCCTTTCTTGCTTGCATTAGGATTAATTCCATATGTCTAGCAATATTCTTTAAAATTCTTTGTGATTGTCATTTTGTTCCTATGGATTCAGCGTGTGTGCGAATACTCGCAATCATCAATCAATCCTTGGAAATTTTCTTTCCGGCTCAGACATCCTTCGAGATATGAGCTGGTTCTTGCCCAATCTAGATTTGATCGGGTACACCTCTAAGTCTATTCAACTTACTCATCTTTTGATCAGAGCCTCTGCTTCTGATCCTTCGTCTTGAAAACATAATTCCTTTGTACCCAAGCATCGAATCATTCAGACGTTTCTATAAGCCGATGCCTTTACATCCCCTTCTTCATCTGATTGATTACCGATACTCACATCAACTCTGTCGTGAATCGCCAGATCCATTGCTGGGTTGTTATCCGACAATGTCCTTCACATCCAAAGTCTTGTGAGTTTTTCCCTGATACATAATACCTTCGGTAAATTGTATCATCTGCTTTGACTCCGATACTCTACTTTTGAACTCGTATCTTTTGCTTGGTTTTTGTTGTATAGATTCGTAAAAATGCCCCGATGGATTGAACTTATGCCTTCCATAATCTGTGTGAACCCGAGAGTTCTCCCGAGTCTTACTCTTCTGGTACTTCGGCAGATAAATCCTCTGCACTACAATTTCTTCAAAAAACGAGGAGTGAATGAAAGGTTATGCATTGAAGAAGTGGGAGTCGACCTTGAACTTTGTGTTCATGCCCATGGACCCGATGTGGCACTTATCATGGAAGCTTCTTGTGATAATAATAATCCCCTTGTTATAAGTTCATCTGGTATCTATGCTTGGTCCTTTGCAACCGTGGTTCTGACCATGATTGTTCCCCTTCGATTCCATTTCTCGGACAAGTTCACGCACTTGTCTTCTGCAGATCAATGCAACTCCACAACCTCTATTTTGATCTTCCTTCAAGTATTACCCTCCGGTATCTCGAGAATATCAAAGAACGTGTTGCTTCCTATGAGTCTTCATCTAGTATTGCTTCTCACCAATTTCAGATATCCCCCGGGATCTGAGTTATTAATCACTCGAGGACACCGATAAGTGAATCGGTTGAATCGATTCCGCACTCCGATTCTATAACTCTAAGTAATTTTCATTGCTTACGAGTTTAATAATCCTTCTAGTCATTCCTAGCCTGGCAGGCTATGTCATTATCGTGCTTAAATTTTAACTGTGCTACCTGGTCCTTATTCCTGGAGCACAACTTTCGACAATGAGCGAAGCTTACGTCGATCGTCCTCATCTTATCTTTTCGCCTTGAACAACAAGCTTGCTTTCGAGTTTGTGTCGTACCCATGGTTCCAATAACTTTTCACTTGATCATTCATTTGACTTGATGTCATCGCCGATCGATTACATCTTCCTAAATCTCTCCACAATTGTGTCGTGCTCGTCAACATTCTGAGCCCTTCCAGCATATCAATCGAATTCGGATAAGAATTACCATCCTTGACCTTCGATGATTTGAGTTGTCATCGACAACCCCTTGTCTTCTTTCCAACACATATTTGATCATGTCTTGATTATACCTTGGACTCCTTGCTATTCCTGCAATTGTTCCTTGAGCATTTCTTGTGATCTTCAACTCAAACTGTTCCTTGAGTATTTATTGTGATCTTCAACTCAAACCACTACTTGGAACACCATGTTAATGCTACCTCAAAGCATGACTGAGGTATTCGAATATCAACAAGAACATTGGAAGCACATTGCCGAATGTTTCTTGATCTATTATCCAAACACCGTTGTATGGGTAATATCATGATTCTCATTGCCCCATTAACTAAATGGATAAGTACTTGATGTCCTGTCATGTATATCTTGCTCTGTTTGTTCTTGGGAAGCATATACTCTAATACTTTTGTATAAGCACCCTTTTCCTTTCCATTGGCTGGTTAAACTAATAATCACATTTTCCTTTCCATTGGTTTGTTTAACCATTCTCGTAATCTAACTTATCGGAGCAGAGTTAATTCTCTGCTTAGGTAAACACCTCGGCGTGCGACTCTGTCAGCAAGACCTTGTTACTATTGTTGATAACATTCCGGTAGCCACCGATGGACGAGGAACTTTGCCTATTGGTCCGCCTCGTTCAACGAGCAGGAAAATAGTTCTCTTCGTCCCTCGCCCTTGGTACCTACGTTGTTATCAACATAACTGACAGGTTATCCTCTGACCTGCCTTGCTATCATGACCGTGCAAAATGTTAGCTCCTTCCTGCTTTTAACCCACATGGTGGGTCCATAAAACCACAGTTCCACAGGAGCAAAACCTGACTCTCATGTATACCCCCCTGTTTCAAAAAAAATTATCACACTTGGTTTCGTATGTAAATCATAGCACCTTCCGTGAGATCACCAATTCTGGTATCAGACACAATACATATCCCCGTCGCTCTGAAACCCCTTTCACCCCCTTGTTTCAGGCAACAAATGATTGCCTACCCAGTTGAAGCTTCTTATTGCATCTCATTACCTTGTTTCTCGACGACTTTATTGAATTTCGTCTCAAGAGGCGCCTCTATGCCATGTTCACTGAGATAGCCCCTAGGCACCTATCTTGTGCTTTGCTTCGCCCTTCCCGAGTCTCCCCCCCCCTTACTCCACCCCCTTAAATCTCAGGACGAGATTTCTTGTAGTGGAGGAGATTTGTAACATCCCCAGAATCACACTACAGCAATCCCTTATGATCAGTGCCAAGTCATCTTGTTTTACAAAGCTTAATCATGTTGGGGTAATATCTCAGCTCAAATCCCTTCTCTGAATTCTATTCAAATTCAAAGTGAAATTTGAAGTTGCGTAAACTTGCTAGAAAAATGTTCATTACTTAGCAAATATTCCAAAACAATTGATGTTAAGAAAAAGAACATCACTATGTTACTAAAATGAGCAGTAGCAATTAATCCAGTGCAAATTCTAGCATTTTAAAATGCTACTCCAATTATGAAAATTCCAAATGGATTCAAATAAATCCCAAGCTTATGGTGGCAGTGCACCACTGCCCCTAGTATTTGTTTTCACCCGTGGCACATTTTTGCAAAAGATAATTACTGCAAAAGAAAATGCAAAAGGCTACTGTTAAATGAAAACAGAAAAGTTTTAAAAAGAAAATGAAAAGGGGAAAGGAAGCCCCTGCCTCCCTGGGCCTTGGCCCATCCGGACCAGCCGGCCCACCTTACCCTGGGTCGCCTTCCCTGTTCGACCGACCCCGTCGCTACAGGGGCGCGGTCGCCCCGGACCGCCTCGCCGTCGACGACGAGGGGGAGGATAAGGCCTCCACACCCAGACGCCTCGGTCCTCTCCCCTGTGCCCCACTCACTCCCATGCTCTCCTCTATCGCCCCACTTTCCTCTGGGTTCTCCCCAGATCCCCTTTCCCTCCACCTCCACGACGCGCTCGTCGTCGGCCACTTCGCCCCACCGCGACCACCGCCGCACCCGCACCTCGTCGATACGTCTACGAGGTCCACCATCGCCCTCTTCATCGACTAGTGCCGCCCGTTGGAGCTCCTCAACTCTGCAACGCGAGATCGCCGTCGTCTTCTTCCTCTTCGGCTGCCGGCGTCGTCGTCGATTACGGCGAAGCCTGCAGCTCCTAAACCGTCACGGGCCTACGTGTGAGCCACGCGGTGAGCTTCTCCGTCTCCTCCTCCCCTTCGTTAGCCTCTTCGTGCGTCGTAGCTACCTCGACGCCGTTGCCGTGAGCCCGTCGCCGCGGATCGCCTCGCCGCCGTGGCCATAGCCCTTGTCGCGCTCACCAGGACACGACAATGAGCTCCTCGTGCTCCCATGAGCCCAACGAGCTTGAGCTCGTGCCTCCCCGTGCCCTCTAGCCTCGTTTCCGACCGCGGCCGAATGCCGGCGTCCGCCCGGCCTCTCGTCGTCGTTGTTCTAGCCAGTTACGGGCCCTGCCGCCGCCGTAAATGGACGCGGTGCACTCTCCTCGTTCTAACGCAAGTTGCAACGCACGATTTGGTGCCCCGTACGCGATTTCCGATCGCCTCCGGCGAGAGCGCCACCGCGGGAGGCTCATCGGAGCAACTCCGGCGGCTCCGCTGAGCTGGCGCCGCGTGGGGTCCACCCCAGGTCGCTGCCCGTGGGTCCCCGGACCCCAGCTAACCACGTTGACCTGGTCAACCGTGCTGACTGGGCAGGCCCCAGCCGCTGACATGCGGGCCCCACTCCCTTAATCAATGTTTTATTTATTTAAAATATTTAGTTAACTTAATGAGACACTGACATGTGGGGCCCAGTTGCCAATTAACCTCATAGTAGTTTTAATAAACACTGTTAAGGCCCCTGTCCATGACAAGTGGGCCCCACTGGTCATTTTGACCAGTCAACCGCACTGTTGACTGCTGACGTCGCTCCTATGTCATGCTGACGTCATATTCCATTTCTATTAATATAAATAATTTCCAAATATTAATAAAACTTTAAAAATTCATAGAAAATAAACCGTAACTCGGATGAAAATGTTTTCTATATGAAAGTTGCTCAGAAAAACCCAACGGATCTGAAAATGCAGTCCGTTCAGCTGTCACATGCCTCTAGCATGCTGAACATGGAACATTTCCCCTCCGGTCATCTGTGTGACAAGGGTCCGGAACCGGGAATACATTCCCGGTTGAATTCCCCCTTCACCTATATCGTGTAGCCATGCGTTAGGTCACACCCAGCACAACATATTGCCATGTTACGCTTTGTGATGCTATGTCTGCTTTATATTTACTGTTTCTTCCCCCTCTTCTCTCCGGTAGACCCCGAGACCGATGCCGCCCCTGTGATCGACTACGTCGACGATGACCCCTCCTTGCTAGAGCAACCAGGCAAGCCCCCCCCCCTTTGATCATCCCGATATCGCCCATTCCATTCTCTCATGCTTGCATTAGATTTTGCTACTGTTATTGTTTGCACCTATTCTGATGCATAGCCTGCTTTTGTACCTACTGTTGTACCTTACCTGCTTATCCTAAACTGTTAGTATAGGTTGGTTAGAGACCCATCAGTGACGCCCCCCCACTTGACTCGACTGCCCCGCTGGATTATCAGAAGACCCAATCAACGGGATCGAAGACCAGGACCCGACACCTCACGTCACATCACGCCCCTTCGTTGCTCGACTCTGCAGAGTTACTATTGAGTGCCGAGGGTGAGACCTCTACAACACTTCTGATGTTAACCCTGTAGTGTAGCTATTCGGTCGTGGTCATCGAGGGTGATTTCTTCCTTAACCACTTCCGATACGGCTCTGTCGTGCAACCCCTCAAGTGTGAACCTCGAGGGTGGATCCTCTTACATTCACCTTGATGATTGCATCGAGTGGAATTCACCGGGGGTGATTCCTCGGGTTTTCCCCTTAATGTTTGGACACACGGATACTTGGACTTTACCACTGTTACTTGGAAAGACGGGTCGACCCTGAAGGGTACCCGTGCGAGCTTAATTGCGAGTGATGTGGAGTCTGGTTGACCTGGAGGGTGCCCGCGAGATAATTACGAGGCGTGGCCGGGCATTCCTAGCCCTTGCCGCAAGTCCTTGAGACGGGGCAACGGGGTCACATCTTTCGTGAGTCCCTGCTTGTTATCGCGCGTTCCTAATCCACTACGATTTGGATATTTGATCCGAGGGGCCTCTGGCCTGATAGCACTAACCATCACGTGGGCATAGTATGGGCGTTCTGCGTCGTATACATCAGCCGAAGCTTAATAGACGTCAGCGACTGAGCGGCGCGCGCCGGGTTGGACTGCGTAAGCGCCTGCCTTGTTGAAGGAGGTAGCTAGGTCTGCTCACCGGCCGCCCTCGCAACGTGCAGGAGTTCCCGGGGAGATGGCCCATGACCCCTGGGTGCATAGGTTTAGTCCGGCTGCTGGCCTCTCTATTAAGCCTAGGTCGGGTTGCGGCATATTGTTTGGCCGAGGCCGGGCATGACCCTGGAAAGTGTGCCCGGCCAGAGTTAAGCGAGCGTGGTGGGTAAGTTGGTGCACCCCTGCAGGGAAGAAAACATCTATCGATAGCCTGTCCTACGGTAACGGACACTTGGAGTTGTATCCCGATCGATACAACTAGAGCTGGATACTTGTGATGAGAACTGGATGGTGATGAGGATTTGATTGTGATGATAACTGGATAGTATGGCTCTGGGATTTCTTTCTCGCAGGGAGTCGAGAAAGGATCTCCGTCCGAGGTTGATAACACCACTGCTACTTTACTTTATGCTACTCTACTCCCTCCTGTTGCTGAAAGATGGTGGGTTCGAGAAGATGCTAGTCTTCGATAGGACTAGGCCTTCTCTCTATTCTGGCATTTCTGCAGCCCAGTCCACATATACAGCCTTCCTTTGATAATGTTGCATATGTAGTGTAGTTCCTTGCTTGCGAGTACTTTGGATGAGTACTCACGGTTGCTTTGCTCCCTTTTTTCCACCTCTTTCCATTCTTCTCGGATGCTGCAACCAGATGGTGGAGCCTAGGAGCCAGGCGACACCACCGACGACTGCTACTACCCCGAGGGTGCCTACTACCACGTGACAGACGCCGACGACCAGGAGTAGTTAGGAGGCTCCCAGGCAGGAGGCCTTGCCTTTTCGATCAATGTTGCTTTTGTGCTAGCCTTCTTAAGGCAAACTTGTTTAACTCATGTCTGTACTCAGATATTGTTGCTTCCGCTGACTCTTGTGTATTCGAGCTAATGTATTCGAGCCCTCGAGGCCCCTGGCTTGTAATATAAAGCTTGTATTATTTTAACTTGTGTCTAGAGTTGTGTTGTGATATCTTCCCGTGAGTCCTTGATCTTGATCGTACACATTTGCGTGTATGATTAGTGTACGATTGAATCGAGGGTGTCACATGCACAAAGATAAAATAGCACCTACAGACTCACCTGTATGTTATGGATCTTCCACCTCGCAGACTGTGTCGACCTTCTTAGTGCACGGCAGTAGTGAATAAAAGGGACTGAATAAGACTGAAAACTAAAATAAGTAGTGAATATGCCAACAAGCTAAGAGGCAAAAGAAAACTAAGAAGGGGACTGAGAGTGAGAGGATCAATGAACATGACTGAAGAAATAAGAATGAATATGACTAACTAAATTTCATAATACTGAACTGACCACCCACTGTCAAAGAAATAACATGGTGATGACTGACAGAAGTCCAGAAAATGATGTTGAACTGACCAAAACTGCAAAACATGGTGCTGAAAAGAATTGGAAACAAGAAAGCATGTGCATACTGATCCACTACCCATTCCCCACAGAATTCTAATGTAATGTAGCAGAGATGTTACATGAGGAAAGCAATCCACTAAGAATCTGCCGATCTGAGACATTTTGGCTGGACCTCGTTTTCCATCGGTGATGATCGACCTAGCACAACGAATCAGTGAACCACGAGGGGTTAGCAAGGGAACTCGACTGAACTAATACAACCATGGAGTGGGGACTGAATCGTCGGATCACAAGGGAGCGCAACTACAAGAAGTCAGGTACGAGGGGGGAAATCAAGAGGAAATGCTCACTGCCTGGCAACGACGGCTGCTTCCGGCCTCCATCGCCTCCAGTGAGAAGCTCCGACGGCGAGCTGCTGGACGACGATCTGGCACCCACCTTCTGTCGTGCTGCTGCTACTCCGCCGCCGTAGAGGCTCTACGGCGACTACCCCGGACAGATCTGGCCACAGCGACCACCGGAGTGGCAAGGCCTGGCCCTCTCTCCACCAGATCGGGTCGGGGAGGGGGAGCTCCTGGCCTTGGACGAAGGGAGGAGGGAGGCCGAGACCAACGTAGGCCAGGCGCGTGGGCGCCGCCGTGCTGTACATGGCTGCTTGGGGAGGGGGTGGTGGCGGCCAGCTGGGGAGGGAGGTCGTGGTTGCCAGCTCCTCTCGAACCTCGGCGGCGGTGGCTCCTCTCCGATCTCGGCGGCGGCGTAGGGCTCCGGCGGCTGGGGCATGGTTCTCGTCCTCGTAGCGAGACGATCGAGGGCAGACTGGAGGCCTCGCTCCCAGTTCGTGCGAGGGGGCCTCGATTTTTTTTCGTTGGTTTCTTTTCGTAGGTTGAGGCAGGACGAAAATAAACCAGTGAAGGTGGTACCAAAAAAAAAACAGGCGAGGTGGGACGAAAATAAAATCCGGAACGCGACCTACCAACCGAGACATTAGGAGTTTAGATTTTAAAATGTGATAAAGCAATCTTCAACACATTTGGTTCTCTTCGAGGGTTCTCGCATGTGATAATGGAAGTTGATTGCATGGAATACTCGCCACAATTCTCGCTTAATTCTGGCTCATATCCTGTTACAAATAGGAGCGCTCGGTAATATTTCCTCTTTTTTGTTATTCAGCATGTAAACAGGTGAGCAAACCTTGCGGCGCATCTTCGTGTGAACCGTGCTTGCTGCACTTTGAATGTGGCCGAGAGCTGGCTTGATGAAACACCTCGCTTCCTACTTTTTTTTGCGGGGTACCTCGCTTCCTAGTGACCAGTGTCTTGTCTGATCATCCTAAGAATGCTTATATATGAATAAAGCTATCTCATTTACCTGCAAAAAAGATTAAGCCATATTAACCGGAAAGGAGGGAGTATGGACTAGCACTACTTTTTGGTGTGTACCGTCAACTCGCAGAACAAGGAGAAGCTTGTAGGACAAGGTTAAGCTCGCTTACGCCTTTTGACTAATGCAACCTACCCTCGATGGACATGCATCAGTCTATTCAGTGTCAGATTGTTAGAGACATACACTGTAGTACCCAACATGTGGAGTACCATCATTGTTCGACTTCATGAAGAGGCGAAGAGCCAAGCGTAGTAGTACGAGTAGTACTACTACTAGAACCACATGGTGGAGCGTCTGTACTCTTATTTTTTATCTCTAATATAGTACACGTTTATTCCGGAGAAGGGCGGAAAACGACAGGCCAACATGTAATGATGATATCGATCAACCAACCATGCTCGAATATATCTTGGCCTCCGTGTGAGCCCGTCTGTGTGTTCTCGCTCCTCGTCTCTCTCAACGGACGGCGGGTTGGCTCTTTGCCGTCAATTGAGATCGGTTTGCTCACACTCCTGTCCCACATGTCAGTGATATGCCAAGAGGAGGTGCGTTGATCGACTGGCCATACGCGTACTTGGTTTTGCACCTTCATACTACTCCTCCCTCCATCACAGTTTACATGGTGCGCTTCATTATGATGCATTTCTCTCAATGCATTTCCACCACCAGAGAGACTTTAGACGCGTTTGGTTTAATGCTCAATTAATTAGGGCGTGGTAACCGCAATCAAGTCCACAATTTTCTCTCGATGTACTCCCTCCTTTCCGGTTTATAGGACTTATATCAAAATTTTAGTTTTTTCATTTTATAAGGCTCAATTTGGTTGTTTTCCATCACATGTTCAGATTCCAAGGTGCATTAAATCATTGCATGCAAGTATTAAGAGAAAATTGACCAATGCATGTACTTTATGCATGCATGCATTGCAATTAATGCATTGATAAACATAATTTTTTGAGGAAAACAACATCATTAATTAGGTGCTTTTGCAAAACTACAAAAAGTATTCCACCACTCGCCATCTACCTTGATTGGTGAGATTTTTGAATTGAGCACTATAAACCGGAAAGGAGGGAGTACTACTACAGAGTAGAGTAAGTGCATGCATGTGTGTACCCGGGGTGCAAGCACTGCATGCATGTATGTACGCATTTTTTCCCTCTAGTAATAGACGCCGTGCTATAACTATCAATGCTATTTTTCAGGCTGATCGCTAGTCGCCTTGGTCTCATAGATTTTTTTTTCTTTTTTCTGAAGCGCGCTCTATAAACAGTGACGGATGGAGTAGTATGAGCGGATTCAAAGAAGAGCATATTGATGGTTGCTTCTTCCGAGCAACTTACAGTGGGAAAGGTGGGGCTTATGATTTGACTGCTCATTACTCACTATTAATAAGGCGCAACGACCGAGCTGAGTCTCTCATGCGGTTGTGCACTACCACTCGGTTCTTAAATATACTTCGGAGTATTTGTCTTTCTAGAGATTTCAAAGAGTGACTACTCAAATATTTGTCTTTTTAGAGATTCAAATGGACTACTACATACGGATGTATATAGACATATTTTAGAGTGTAGATTCACTCATTTTGCTTCGTATGTAGTAACTTGTTGAAATCTCTAGAAAGACGAATAAAGTATTTAGGAACGGAGGGAGTACACATACGAAGCAAAATGAGTGAATCTACACTCTAAAATATGCCCATTTGAAATTTGAAAAAAGGCAAATATTTAGGAACGAAGGAGTATAATTTTGTGCATGGCACATGGACCCGGATGT
The DNA here is from genome assembly GCF_018294505.1 of Triticum aestivum. Classification (NCBI taxonomy): domain Eukaryota; kingdom Viridiplantae; phylum Streptophyta; class Magnoliopsida; order Poales; family Poaceae; genus Triticum; species Triticum aestivum. The sequence continues at coordinate 262,458,980 of NC_057810.1, read as the reverse complement.
TGAAGAGGCTTCTGGCAATGCTATCAAGCTTCCATCATTTATTTACATAATTGACTATACAGATAAGTTTCCAGTGACATGAAATTGTAGAATGGTGTGACCTTTTGTTTCGTGTGTCTTGCCATCGATGCTCTTTCGGAAACAATAAAAAACTAACTTCCTTGCTAATGCATGTCAATTATTAGCAGATCAGAGCTAATATTTACATCACAACTAAAGACAGAGTTGTGAGAATGTGTTAAATTAAAATTGATTCATGCTTTCATTGGCAGCAATGTCCCCCCAGCTCTGTCTAAATCAACAAGGCATGTTGGGAAAAAAGTAGTTGTCTGGAGCATGCAATATTCCGATCATTTTGTGCAGTTCCACTAAAATAGAGTTGAGCGTCCCTGTTCCAAAGATATTAAGTATGATTACGATAATAGAGGACTGCTAATGAAACAATAAACACACAAATAGAAGCAGGTCACCTTTGCAGTCTCTCTTAAGACTAACTAGTTGGAGAAGATTACACTCGGAGTTGGATGAGGAGGATAGAGCAAAACCAATCACCCTTTGTGCAGTTGCACTGAAATGTAGAGATGTTGTCCGTGTGACAATTTAGTACAACTGCACAAAACACTCTTAAGAAAAAAGTGATTTGTGCAGTTCACCAAAAGGTCCCAATAGCAACGAGGTGAAATGGATAGCCCTATTTACAAAAAAGAGGTAGAAAGGAAACAATTGCTGGCCAATAACAGTTGATGACACATGCAACGACAAAAAAGAAGCATATTCCTTGTCCTAAGGGAAGATAACAACACGGTTGTGTTTGTCTAAAACGGTGTGAGGACGAGATTGCAATATCGAAAGTACGCCGGACGAGCTACGTTTTGGGCAAAGAACTATGGAAGATCCACATGTAGCGACGTGGGAAGACGGGCAGTGGAGCAAGGTCAGAGGGATACCTGGAGGTCGTCGGGATGTAACTAGGTGAGCGACGGCGGGCGGAATCTACCCATACTGTAGCAGCGAGCAGGTGGCGTAGGCCCTGCCGCGCTGGAGCTTGGTCAGAGAGAACGGCGTGTACCGCAGATCGGGACGTGCTGCCTCGGCGCAGTCGAACGGAGAAACGATGCACTTCCTCCCTTTCCCCCGGCGGACGGGATGCGGCCGGATCAGTGACCAATGGTGAGAGAGAGAGAGAGAGAGAGAGGCCACCACACTCCCTTTCCCCCGGCGGACGGGATGCGGCCGGATCAGTAACCAATGGTGAGAGAGAGAGAGAGAGGCCACCGTAGCCTTGTGTGAGATACTCCGAAGAGCGACAAACCAGGCAGGCAGGCTCCATTGTATATAGTGGAGCGGACTACCTTTTTCTCCATAAAAATCATTTTATATTCTGTGTACGTGCCATTGAGCGCTATAACTTTATTTAAAAATAACGCGGCAACGCGTCAAGTCGAACTTTGTTTCGTGCACGCGTGGTACACGACCTCCCTAGGTAAACAACCGCTACAGGCATTCAAATTAGCACATGGGCTGCCATTTCGTAAAGAAATGAGCTCCACCGTGTACCCGCGCGGGTGTGGCTGGGCACGAAGCGTGAGTACGCGTACAGTGCACCTATTCTCTTCTTGTATACGTACACCACCTACGTGGGGTTGTGTGAGAGAGATACAAACCTAGAGAGATATAGTGTGTGGGTTCGTGAGAGTTTTTTTTGGGGGGGGCGTCAATCAAAAAATGTAACATATGCAATGTGTGTGAAATAGAGTCCTGGATATAACATATATATAGAGGGCGCGATCCACGAGAAGAGAGTGGAGGTATCATCTGCTTGAGGTGTCCATAGAATCGAAGAGGGGATGATGTGTGTGTGCGCGCGCGATCGATAAAGAGTGCCATCGAATTTGTGTGTGCCCATGTCAAAGATATAGAGTGGCTGGCCTACTAGAACGTGAGAGGGGACATGTGCAATTTGTCTCTGTGGCATGGATACCTACCTGCAGCGCTCGACTATCGGTGTGTGGTGGGGGAAGAGGGAGGCCCAATTAACTATAGAGGTACAATGACTGGTATATGTGTGGAGGAGGAGAGAGGCCTACCTCATGTACTAAGGAGATCGATCTGCCTCATGTATTAAGGGAGATCGATCGGCATCCATGCATATGTGCAGGAGAGGATTAAGGTTGGGAGAGAGACAGAGCTAGAGTGTTGGAGGGGGTGGTAGTGGAGTGGCTTCTAATAAATGGTGGGATAGGCTTGCTAGACAAACGGAGGGTACGACCGCAATATCAATAAGAGAGGAGATGGTTGCTTGTTGTCTGTGCACATGTGTGTGAGAGACGGGCCAGGAGGCATGCACGAATGATGAGGGGGGCGATATGGCTATGGTAAGCAGATGTAACTACATAGGAAGATCAATCGCCCTTTGTTAGAGAAAGGAGAGACATAACTTGTGAGGTACGTCGATCGATGGGGGGGGGATAGTTAAAGTCGATCTAGGTACATGTTGGGAGATCGATCGGTATACATGCATGTGTGTGTTAGAAGCAAATGAGGCATGAGGAGAAGGATAGAGAGAGAGGGATGCATCTAGGAGGTGGTACGAGAGGCATACTATATCGAGGGGGAAGGAGTGTGCGAGTACGAGATCGATGAAAAGAGTGGTGGGAGTGAGGCATGGACGGTGACAAGAGAAGAGGGGAAGCTTGTGTTTGTGCTATGCACACCTGGCTAGAGATGCATATCGATCAATGTGTGCCATAAAGAATGAGCTGGGGGGCCTACACACATCGTGGGTGAATGACCTAAAGTGAAAAGACGAATTTGCACGATGAAGCTAGAGAATGCTGAGGGAGGGTGAGAGGGATGCAGGCGTGTGCATGCACGAGAGAAAGTTAGCGCTAGCTACAAAGATAAGAGGATTGTGTGGGTGTAAAGACAAATAAAGATCATACTTCATTATAAAAAGCGAATTCGGATATTTGAAGAATTTATCATAGTGTTTTAAACCGACGCATGTGTGAATATATATAACGGTGATACACATGGCGTGGTTATGAACATGTTATACTACATATAATATATTTTATCTCTATTCTTATAAAAAACGGAATTGTTGATGATGGTGTGCCTGCCATCCTGCAATATAGGCCGTCCGATTTATATCTGGCAGATAGGAAGGAAACTATGGCAAGTTTGAAAAAAGATACCCACACCCCTCTCAATATTTGCAAATTAGGCCCCTTGATCATGTTGATGTTATGTGGAACGCATGGGCATCTTGCTAGTACTATGTATAATACATAGAACATTGATTATAATTTGGGATAATGCGTGGCTTTTGCAGCTCAGGTCTAAATACTTGTCATAATGTAGGGGGCGGGGCACTATACTTTGTGTGATAAACACGGTGTACGTATGGAACATGGTTTAGATTATGAATATATAGTTAGTACATCAAATGTACTATTATTTGGAATCAACATCAAGTGTATTCAAAAAATAGAATTCGAGTTCATGTAGTACACATAGTTCATATCTATCTCTATAGTAATCATGTGGTGTGTTATTAAGGTAATACACGAATGATGGTTGAAGTTGGCAACAATCATGATTGTAGATTCTTATTGAAATAGAGAAATGAATTCAAATTTAGTTCAAATTGTAGTGGTAGTATAGACATTTGGAATGCACTAAAATGTTGGTATGAGTAGGTTACATGCATTATACAGCAAGCGAAAAAATTTAATCGGACATAACATGGATTCATACTCCCTCCTTCCATCTATATAGGGCGTAATGAGATTTTTAAGGCCGCCTTTGACTATTGACAAGATTAATAGTACATGACATGCACAATGTGAAAATTATATCATTGAAAGAACCTTTCACAGACGAATTTAACGGTGTGCTTTGTGTAAGTTGCATGTCATATATTATTGCTCTAATATCGCATTAGGCCCTATATAGATGGAAGGAGGGAGTAGCTTTGAATAGCATTTGTATAGTAAAACGGGGCAAGACTCTCTCTTTGTGTGGTGTGAATAGTTTTATTTTTTTCATTTTCTTTTTGGTTGAGGGAAGTGCGAATTGATTTGGTACGTACAAGTACAATATTACTACACGTTAGGCTTGTCCCTAAAATTCAACCCGCGTCTTGTTATATCCTATCGTGCTCCCAAAACTGGCGCCTTCACAATCCGCGCCTTGCTATCCCGAAATTACAACACGCGAAAACTCCCTCCAGCTGCCAAGTCCCGACACGTGAAATCCCCCTTCTAACCCCGAGCTGAAAGGGCCGCTAGTTCAAATCGGTGGGGGCTACTTTTGTAACACACCCTACATTTTGGACAAGCGCGTCCCTAAGTCATGCTTCGCCCCCTCCCATCGCCCCCTTTTCGCCATTCGAAATCCAAGGCCACCATAACCTCTCCGCTCCAGCCGCGAAACCCCACCCTCATCCGTTTGCCACCTCACCGCTGCCTAGCCAGAGCCTCTTCCCCGACAACTCGTCCACCTCAACAGCTCGACGTCCCTCGTCCACCTTCCCGGATGAGGATCCGTCGTCCATCTCGTCGTCCCGCCGATTCAGCCGCCCCGTCCTCCACCTCCAAGGAGTTGCTCCGACGATCGCCTCGTCTATCGTAGCTGCTCCATCCCCATAGCGCCGCCTTAACCTGCTCCACCGGAACCGCAACATCCTCACCGACTCTTCGGACGAAGCCGTGGCCTACTCGGCGCCACCAAAGAGGTTGTACACTCATCGCATCACACCTTCTCCTTAACTCGATCTCCCGGCGCCGACGATGCTCCATCTCACACCCCCATGGAGAGGCTACCTTGAAGCCGGCGCTGCGGGCGACATCTCCATGGCGGCTCTCCCCCAGTGCGAGGCCCCTTCGGCGGCGGCGTCCATACCAGCCGGATCTGTTGCTGCTGCTCCGGCTCTCGCTCGCTTGCTCACGCTGCTGCTGCTGCTCCGGCTCTCGCTCGATCGCTCACTCGCCCAGCTGCTGCTGCTCTCCCCCTCGCTCGTGCTGCTACTCTACTCCGATTTAGCCACACTTTAGTCGACTGAATCGACTTTTGGGTCAGTCGATTTTCAGGGGTTTGGGGGGCTCGCCGGAGTTAAGGAAGAACCACTCGCAGCGGGGATGGGGGCTCGCCGGAGAGGTACCCCACTATCTATCTTAGGGTTCAAGGTAGGGAGGGGGGTGGGGCCGTAGAGGGCTGGCCGAGGCGGCGGGTGTCGTGGTACTAAGACTGACAGTAGAATAGGGGGTAGGTATGGAGAGGCAAGATCCTAGCTATGGAGTAGTTGTATATGCAAGGGATTTATGAGTTTAGGCCCTTCTCGGAGGAAGTAACAACCCTACGTCTTGGAGCTCGGAGGCGGTCGACTGGATTATAAGCGTATGAGTTACAGGGGTGCGAACCCTTCTGCCAGTGGAGGGGGGTGGCTTATATAGTGTCTGTCAGGACCCCAGCCAGCCCATGCAGCAGAGGGTTTAAAGTACATTAAGGCCATGCATTACCTGTAACGCCTTACATAAAGTGTCATCATGGCCATAAATACTACTTAATTACAGACCGTTTGGATGCAGAGTGGCTCTTGATCTCCTAGTGGTCGAGTGAGTCTTCATGGTCGAGTGTCTTCGAGTCGTTGAGTGGAATCTCTCTTGGTCGACTGGAAGGCAGTTTCTTCTAAAGATGTCCTTGGGTAGGGTACCTTAGACAAGTACATGACCCTACCCTAGGTACATGACTTCATCATTAGCCCCCGAATGGATCGAGGTTTGAGTGAGGAAGGAGTTGATAATTTTTCCGACCTGTTTTCCGTGTTCTGAGTATGTCACATTCTGGATCAATGACCTTTTTTAGCGATGGCATCAACTTTTCTTTCAGTCGCCTTGATCCATTCTTTTCCTCCGTCGAGTGAACTTTTGAACTTGGTGGACTTCTGAGCGACGGATCGTAGGAAATCTACCGTCTGACAGGTTGCTCTGCTGTTAGCGGATTTAGTGGGATCCGAATTTTGGGAAGCACGCGAAGCGGAGAGGACCGCGGTACTCGGATGGGATAAGGCGAAGACACCTCGATTTTCGCGCCGCCTTTTTCACCACGTATCGCGCGCGCGACTGTTTCGGGATTTGACAGGATCGCCCGAGCCTACCTGTCAGCCACTCGGAAGTGTCCTTATATAAGGTGTCGGACGGTTTTTTTTGAACAGTGCATCTCCATTCCCCTCTCCACCTTGCTCAACCTCGCCTGCTGCGCCCGCTTTTACCTCCGCCCATCCACTCCTCGCACGCCTCGCCAGCGACGATGGTGAAGGAGAAGACGGCGGCCTTGGAGCGAGCGAAGAAGGCGACGGCGATAGCGAAAGCAAAGGGGAGAGCGACCAGTCGGGGTGGATCTTCATCGCGGTCCCGCCTGCCGCAAGGTTGGGTCCAAGGAGATTGGATCCGCTCGACCATAACCTAGAAGGATCTCGACGATGTGGCCAATGAGGGACTGATCTCCCATGGGTCAGCGAGACTTCCGGGGACCGAGTGGCAACCGCAGCCGCTGGAGGGTGAGTGTGTTCTCTTAGCCACTCATGTAGATCGCGGATTCTCTCTGCCACCGAATCTTTTCTTCCGAGGGTTTCTGAACTTCTTTGGGGCACAACTCCACCATTTCACTCCCAATTCCATTGCCTACCTCGCCACTTTCGTGTCTCTGTGCGAAAACTTCCTGGGTTGTCGGCCGCACTGGGGTCTCTTTAAGCACATATTCACTTGTCGCTCTCAGACGGTGAAAAAGGCGAGTCCGGATGATGAGAGGACCAAGGTTATCCAGATGTGTGGGGGTCTTGGGATCCAAATGAGGAGTAAGAGTGCTTTTCCAGCCATAACCCTTCCCGAGTCGGTTAGAGGGTGGCAGTCGACCTGGTTCTACTGCCAAGACGAGTCGATGCCGGGGCAGTCGACTAGTCTCCCTCCGTTCTCCATGGACTGGGTGAACAAGCCATCTTCCCTGAAGGTACTTCCGGAAGAAAAGGCTCAGGTTCAAATGTTGATGGAGCGTGTGGTTCAACTCATTTGCGACGGTGTCACTGCCATGGATCTTTTGGAGGTTTTTCTTCGACGGCGCATTCAGCCACTCCAGTACTGAGGCCACCCGATGTGGTTGTACTCTGGTACTGAGGACACCACTTGGGTCCACCCAGAGGAGGTCGACGACGCCACACTGGAGAGGTGGATGACTGCCATCACGGGTAACAAGGACAACCCTTGTGGGGCTAGGAGGATCCCACCACTCGACCAGTCTTATGACCCAGACACGGTATGAACACTTGTCCTCGGTTGTGATCCTGTTTCATTCATTCTATTTCACTACAAATCGGTCGATTGACTCTTGTCTTGCTTTGTTGTCTTCCAGGCTACCACTGAGTTGTATTCGATGCCCAACGGGGCGCAGGCACCGACTGAGGAGGAGGAAGGAAGTGGAGGTGAAAGTCAAGAAGAGTGGGAATCGGATGGCGATGAGGGTGATGACGATGTTGGCTCCGACGAGGAAGAGGAGGAGGAAGAGGAGGAGGAAGTCGCGCCTCCTCGTTCCGAGAGGAGATCCAAACTTGTCCATGATCCTGCAGTCGAGCGTGGCAAAGGATTCGCGCCTGTTGTTCAGTCGACCAAGCGCCCTCGGACGACCTCTCCGGTGCCGACTGAAAAAGCGCCGAAGCAATCTCGAGTGGCGCCGTCCAAGCCGACGAAGGCCTTGCCGAAGATGAAGATGGTGATTCCCACTATTTCTGGGTGATGACATAACTTGCGTCTCTTTGTTTCTCATGGATTTACTCTTGGTCGATTTGTTAGCTGATTGACTGAATTCTGAAACTGTAGTGCTGCTACTTCTGATACCTCGACCAAACCTGAAGACCATGAAATGGAAGATGCTGTCACTTCAAAACCTGGTACGACCTTTGCAGTTCCATCTTCAGTCGGTTGGATCTTTGTTTTTAACTTTGACTCTTTTCTGCAGCTCCACCTAACATCGTTATTGACCTTCTTGACGACGATGACGAGGAACCACTGAGGCAGAGGAGGAATAGGAAAACGTCTGCTGGCAAGGCGACTCAGGACATGTCAGCACCCGAGATGTTGGTTGTGGAGGGGACAACGTCACTCGGCCTACCGTATCCTTTGCGGTGCCGCTGACGAGTGCTCGCCCTTCATCGTCGAGTGCTGCTCAGCCTTCACTTTTCTCGACCCACCACGTCCCAGAAGACCAAGCAAGCGCTGCTAAAGAAGCAATACGCCAGGCAGGGGTCATGATGGAGCAAGTGAAGGCGATCCGAGACGCCAGCCAGGCGGCTTATGACGCCAGTTCAGCTCTTCAGAGCAATGTTCAGGTTAGTTGATCACCGCCTGTTCTGTTAGGATATGATACCTGAAAATCTTTCTTTCTAAAAATCTTAGTGTCTGTCGTACACCCACTGGGTGCGTCGATTGAAATTCTGTATTGGTGGGGGCACGTTGAGTGCACCCACTGGGTGTAGTCCCTAAGGCTATGGTGGACTGCTGGCAGTCGACCATAGTCTTTATGTCTTAAGCCTTTTCTTTACTCGATCAGGTCGAATGGAATCATAGACCGGTGGGGGCATGCTGAGTGCACCCACTGGGTGTAGTCCCCGAGACTGTGGTCGACTGCTGGCAGTCGACTATAGTCTGAAGAACACCTCTTTTTTTTGTGTGTGTGGCTATCTGTTGGTCGACTGGTCGACTCTAACTGATAGAACTAGTGGGGGCACGCTGAGTGCACCCACTGGGTGTAGTCCCCGAGACTACGGTCGAATGTTTATATTCGGCTGTAGTCTTAGAAATGCTACGATTTTTCCTTAGTTACTCGAAAGTGACCTGTCTTTGATGTCTGTTGGTTGATTCTTCGCAGAAATCTTGCGAGCTCACAGCTCGTTATACTGAGTTAGAGAACAAGCATATCCAGCTCGAACTTGATCTGAATCTTGTCCAGGAGAACTTCACGAAGGCGAAGGAGGAGGCAAAAGGTATGTTTGGTGAGAACCTCGACGACTGCTTTTGCCTCTTGTCCATTTCTGAGTCTGATCTCACTGTGACTTTGCAAACAAACTGAGGGATGCTCTGAAGAAGAAAGACCTTGACTTGGCTGAGGCACAGAAAGTGGCTTTAGAGAAGACCAAGCTCACAGATGAGAAGCTGGCTTCAATCACCAAGCTTGGAGAGGAAAATACCAATCTGAAAGCTGCTCTTGATGCGGCCAACAAGGAGGTCAGTCGACTGAAGAATGACAAGATTGCCTTGAGTGACAAGGCTAGCGAGTTGGTGGGAAAGAAGAATGATCTGGAGGCTTATCTGGGAGGACTCGCCAAGAAGCTATTCCTCATGCTTGAAGGTAATCTTTTGTATCAAACAGACATTTTAACTATGATCTCGCCATCAGACTGCTGTCTTGACTTTGGGCTTGTGCTTGCAGAGTTCTGCCAGAACTTTGAAGAAGAGACTGGTCGACTGGAGACGAACCTAGATCCCATCAACTCTCCTGTGAAGGACGAAGTCGCCATGAATGTGCTCCGACTTGAGTCTCGCGTTGCTGCTGTTGTCGACTATCTCGCAAGGCTGAAGGTCGCAACTTCCCGCATCGACACAACACTCTGGCCAGGAGAGACGCTTCAGAATGACCTCGAGTCTCTGATGACTCGACTGAATGATGTTCCAAGTCGAGTGCAAGAATGGAAGAAGTCTTCTGCCAGGTGCGGTGCGGATGTTGCTCTGTCTCTGGCCCGTGTTCACTGCAAGGAAGCGCGAGAGGACAAGCTGGCAGCCCTCAAGGTGGCCAATACCAGGAAGCATGATTTCCGATCCTTCATGGAGACCTTCATCGCTGCTGCCACTCGAATCGCAGATGGAATCGACCTGGACGAATTTGTTGCGCCTTCCAGTCCTCCGCAGGAGGGGTAAAAAACTTCTGTGCTTGATACTTTAAATTTGCCTTGATATGCCAAGTAGTTTTTGTAACCGATAAACCTTAACGGGCTTAGCGCCTGAGCACTTATGGTTCCGTAAGACGTTACCTGAACTTGAATTCGACGTTGAATATGTTGGCATCTGGTTTGAGGTGTCTTTTGCAGGCTAGGATGAAGCACTTATTGCAATCGACTTGTTCCTCAACACTCTTAGGCGAGCACTGGGCTGCAGCTAAGCCCCCGAGTGGGAGGTCTACTCTCCATTCGGTAGGATTTTCAAAAACTTAGGCGAGCAATGGGCTGCAGCTAAGCCTCCAAGTGGGAGGTCTGCTCTCCACTCGGTAGGATTTTCAAAAACTTAGGCGAGCACTGGGCTGCAGCTAAGCCCCTCGAGTGGGAGGTCTGCTCTCCACTCGGTAGGATTTTCAAAAACTTAGGCGAGCACTGGGCTGCAGCTAAGCCCCCGAGTGGGAGGTCTGCTCTTCACTCGGTAGGATTTTCAAAAACTTAGGCGAGCACTGGGTAAGCCACCGAGTGGGAGGTTTGCTCTCCACTCGGTAGGATTTTCAAAAACTTAGGCGAGCACTGGGCTGCAGCTAAGCCCCCGAGTGGGAGGTCCGCTCTCCACTCGGTAGGATTTTCAAAAACTTAGGCGAGCACTGGGCTGCAGCTAAGCCCCCGAGTGGGAGGTCTGCTCTCCACTCGGTAGGATTTTTGCGGCGTTCCTCCGAGGAAGAACGCATCAATCGACCTGCACCTCATCTTCCTTGCGGAGCGCACATTATACTTGTGGCGTAGCTCGGAAGGAGAAGTAGCAGTCGACCTGAACCTCGTCCTCTTTGCAAAGAGCACATTATACTTGTGGCGCAGCTCGGAAGAGGAGAGCAGCGGTCGACCTGCACCTCGTCTTCCTTGCGGAGCGCACGTTATGCTTGTACTTAGGCGAGCGCTATGCTGCAGCTAAGCCCCCGAGTGGGAGGCTGGCTCACCACTCGGTAGGGTTTCGTTGAAACTTAGGCGAGTACTTGGACTGCAGCTAAGCCTCCGAGTGGGTGGCTGGCTCACCACTCGGTAGGATTTTATTGAAACTTAGGCGAGTACTTGAACTGCAGCTAAGCCTCCGAGTGGGAGGCTGGCTCACCACTCGGTAGGATTTTATTTAAACTTAGGCGAGTACTTGGACTGCAGCTAAGCCTCCGAGTGAGAGGCTGGCTCACCACTCGATAGGATTTTATATAAACTTAGGCGAGTACTTGGACTACAGCTAAGCCTCCAAGTGGGAGACTGGCTCGCCACTTGGTAGGATTTTATTGAACTAAGGCGAAACGGATTCGCGGCTAAGCCTCCGAGTGAGAGGCTGGCTCACCACTCGGTAGGATTTTTACAAACTTAGGCGAAACGGATTCGCAGCTAAGCCATCCATTGGGGGGGATTTTATTGAACAAACAAAAGTAAAAACAATCACTGGGAAAATTATAACACTATTGTCTTTGAAAAATGAACTACAGAAGTACTTTTATTACATTTCCGAGTGCACACTTAAGTGTAAAAGGGGCGGAGCAGCTCCGCGTTCCAAGCTCGGGGCTCGTCGATCTGGTGCTCGACATTGTAAAGACGGTACGCTCCATTGTGGAGAACCTTGATGACGATGAAGGGGCCTTCCCAAGAAGGAGCGAGCTTGTGTGGTTTCTGCTGATCCACTCGGAGAACCAAATCTCCTTCCTGGAAGGCTCGACTCCTCACGTTTTTGGCGTGGAAGCGACGCAAGTCCTGCTGGTAAATGGTCGATCGGATCAAAGCCATCTCCCTTTCTTCCTCTAGAAGGTCGACTGCGTCCTGCCGGGCTTGTTCTGCTTCAGCTTCGGTGTAGAGCTAGACTCGGGGAGCGTTGTGAAGCAGGTCACTCGGCAAGACCGCTTCAGCTCCGTAGACCAAGAAGAACGGAGTTCTCCCAGTCGACTGGTTAGGCGTGGTCCTTAACCCCCAAAGCACTGACGGAAACTCGTCGACCCATGCACCAGCTGCATGCTTGAGATCACGCATCAATCGGGGTTTCAACCCTTTGAGAATCAAGCCATTGGCTCGTTCTGCCTGTCCATTCGACTGAGGATGAGCGACTGAAGCATAGTCGACTCATGTGCCCTGAGATGTGTAGAACGCTCTGAATTCCTCGGAATCAAAGTTTGACCCGTTGTCAGTGATGATACTGTGTGGGACTCCATATCTGAATATCAACTCTCTGATGAAGCTGGCAGCAGTGCCGGCATCAAGGTTCTTGATGGGTTTAGCCTCAATCCACTTGGTAAACTTGTCGACTGCTACCAGCACATGGGTGAAACCGCTTCTGCCTGTTCTCAGAAGTCCAACCATATCCAATCCCCATACAGCGAAGGGCCAGACGAGTGGTATGGTCTCTAAAGCTGAGGCGGGCTTGTGTGACATATTGGAGTAAAATTGACATCCTTCACACTTGTCGACTATCTCCTTTGCCATTTCATTCGCTCTTGGCCAATAAAATCTGGCTCGGTATGCTTTGGCTATAATGGTCCGAGAGTACGCATGATGGCCACAGGTCCCCGAGTGGATGTCGCCAAGGATTATTTGACCTTCTTCTGGCGTTATGCATTTCTGACCAACTCCAGTTGCGCTTTTCTCTGTACAACTGTCTCCTTATCACGGTAAAGGCTTTAGATCGGCGAACGATCTGTCGAGCCTCTTCTTCATCCTCTAGGAGCTCTTTCCTTAAAATATACGCGATATACGACACTGTCCAATCGGGAGTGATCACCAACACTTCCATGATCAGGTCGACCACTGCTGGAACTTCAACTACAGTCGGATCCATGACACTTTTAGGCTGCGGAGCTTCTTCGGTAAAAGGATCTTCTTTAACTGATGGGGTGTGGATATGCTCCAAGAACACGTCACTGGGAATGGCTTCTCTCTTAGAACCTATCTTCACCAAATCATCAGCCGCTTGATTCTTCAGTCGAGGTATATGATGGAGCTCTAACCCTTCAAATTTCTTCTCAAGCTTTCTCACTGCATTGCAGTATCCAGTCATGGCTGGGCTTCTAACGTCCCACTCCTTCATCACCTGATTGACCACCAAATCTGAGTCGCCATAAACCATAAGGCGACGGACGCCGAGTGAAATGGCCATGCGCAACCCATATAAAAGTGCCTCGTATTCTGCTTCATTATTGGAGGAATCAAAGTGGATCTAGAGCACATATCTGAGCTTATCTCCTCGGGGGGAAACTAATACTACCCCAGCACCGGAACCATTTAACATCTTAGAGCCATCAAAGAACATGGTCCAATGCTTCGAGTGAACTTGAGTCGCCTGCTGTTGTTCAATTCACTCGGCAAGGAAATCTGCTATTGCTTGGGACTTAATGGCTTTCTTTGCCTCAAACTTGATATCAAGGGGAAGGAGTTCAATCGCCTATTTTGCCACTCGACCAGTTGCATCTCTGTTGTGCAGAATCTCTGACAGTGGGGCGTCGCTGACGACTGTAATGGAATGATCAGAGAAATAATGAGCAACCTTCTTCGTGGTCATGTAGATCCCATACACAACTTTTGATAATGAGGGTATCTTTGCTTCGATGGGGTCAAAACTTCAGAAAGATAATACACTGGGCGCTGAACTTTGAAGGCTTTCCCTTCTTCTTCCCGCTCGACCGTAAGTACTGTACTGACAACTTGTCCTGTGGCTGCAATGTAAAGCAACAACGGCTCTTTGCTGATTGGAGCAGCAAGCACCGGCTGGGTGGAGAGCAGAGCTTTTAGCTCAGCAAACGCTGCATCAGCTTCTGGAGTCCACTCGAATTTGTCTGACTTCTTCATCAGTCGGTAAAGAGGCAATGCCTTATCACCGAGGCGAGAGATGAATCGACTTAACGCGGCCAAGCATCCAGTAAGCTTCTGGACATCGTGCACACGCACTGGCGTTTCATTCGGAGTATGGTGCCAACTTTTTCTGGGTTAGCATCGATTCCTTGTTCTAAAACAGGAAAACCGAGTAACTTTCCACCAGGAACTCTGAATGTGCACTTTGATGGATTAAGCTTGATATCATACCTCCTGAGATTGGCAAATATTTCAGCGAGGTCAGTCAATAGGTCGAAACCCTTTCGTGATTTGACCACAATATCATCCATGTACGCTTCCACATTCCGACTGATTTGAGTGAGTAAACACTTTTGAATCATCGTCATGAACGTTGCTCCGGCATTCTTGAGACCGAATGGCATGGTGACATAGCAGAAGCACCTGAATGGAGTGATGAAAGCTGTTTTGATCTTGTCGGGTCCATACAGACGGATCTGATGATACCCGGAATAGGCGTCTAAAAAAGACAATCTCTTGCATCCTGCAGTCCAGTCGACAATTTGGTCAATGGGAGGGAGAGGAAAATGATCTTTCGGGCAGGCCCAGTTGATATGTTTGAAATCGATGCACATGCGAAGTGACTTGTCCTTCTTGGGGACCATGACAAAATTGGCGAGCCACTCAGAGTGGTATATCTCTCAGATAAACTCTGCTGCCAGGAGTCGAGCCACCTCCTCGCCAATGGCCTTTCTCTTCTGGATGGCGGACCGTCGAAGATGTTCCTTGACAGGTTTTGCTTTTGGGTCGACTCGTAAACGATGCTCAGCCAGCCCCCTGGGAACACCCGGCATGTCAGCAGGCTTCCATGCAAAGATGTCCCAGTTCTCACGGAGGAACTGGATGAGCACTTATTCCTATTTAGAGTCGAGTGTTGTGGAAATATGAGTCGGAGCCGCGCTGGGGTCGGTCGGGTGAATGTGAACAGGCTTCGTCTCACCAGACGACTGGAACACTGACTCTGTGGCGGGCTTCTTGGCCCGCAATAAATCACTCGGATCTGCATTTTTCTTATATTCCTCTAGCTCTACCACTGTTATCTGGGAATCGGCAATCTTTGAACCTTTCTGAAAACACTCTTTTGCCTTTTTCCGATTGCCAGTGATGGTGATCACGCCTTTGGGGCCAGACCTCTTCAGTTTGAGGTACACGTAACATGGTCGAGCCATGAACCGTGCATAAGCTGGTCTCCCCAAAATAACGTGGTAAGCGCTCTGGAAATCCACAACTTCAAATGTCAGCTTCTCTTTGCGGAAATGCTTCGAGTCGCCGAACACCACATCTAGAGCTATTTGGCCGAGTGACTCAGCCTTCTTTCCAGGAATGACTCCATGAAAACTCATGTTGCTGGAGCTGAGTCTGGACATTGGAATGCCCATTCCCTTTAGCGTCTCCACATACAATATATTCAGTCCACTACCACCATCCATCAGCACCTTAATCAGTCGAGTGCCTTCGACGACTGGGTCGACCACCAAAGCTTGCCTCCCAGGGGTGCCTATGTGAGTCGGATGATCGGACTGGTCGAATGTAATGGCAGTTTGAGACCATCTCAGATAGCTTGGTGTCGCTGGAGCGACCATATTTACCTCACGGTTGATAACTTTCAATCGACTTTTGCTCTCCACATCAGCAAAAATCATCAGGGTGGAATTGACATGAGGGTATCCTTCATCACTGTCCTCTTTGTCCTCAGCCTTATCCGTCTCCTTTTCTTTGTTCTTGGGCTGTTTTCCTTGAAACTGCTGGATTAAGAGCCGGCACTGGCGAGTGGTATGTTTCGGGTAGATGAAGTTACCCTCTTCGTCTTTCTTCGTGTGGATGTGACATGGCAGATCCATCACGTCGTTCCCTTCCTTATCCTTTACCTTCTTAGGATTCCATGATCCTTTGGGCTTCCCTTTGAATTTGCCCTGAGTCACGGCAGAGCCTCTCCAGGAGCAGCTGGCTTGGCTTTCCGCTTTTGCTTCCGACTGGAGTTTCCTTTTTCCGACTTACTCGGCTTGTACTTGCCACTCCGGAGTCGATCCTCTTCTTCACCATTGGCGTATTTGGTGGCAATATCCATCATTCGACTCAGGGTCATATCTCCGGTCCGACCAAACTTCAAACTTAACTCTCTGTTCTTAACACCATCCTTGAAGGCACAGACCGCTTGCTGATCAGATACATTCTGCACGGTATGATGCAAGGTGATCCATCTCTGGATGTAATCTCTCAGGGTCTCATTCGACTTTTGCACGCAGACCTGCAGCTCCGTCAGTCCTGCTGGTCGCTTGCAAGTCCCCTCAAATGTCCTAACGAACACTCGCAAAAGATCTTCCCAAGTGTAAATGCTGCTAGGAGCTAACTGATTCAACCAGGCCCTGGCCGAACCCTCCAACATGAGTGGTAAGTGCTTCATGGCCACCTCATCATTGCCACCACCAATCTGTACAGCCACTCGGTAGTCTTCAAGCCAGGTTTCGGGCTTGGACTCACCAGTGAATTTACTTACCCCAGTCGCCAACCTGAAGTTGGGAGGTATCACTGCAACTCTGATGGCTCTGCTAAAGCATTCTGGACCTGAAACATGGACTCGGCTGCTAGCGGGCGCATCCCTGTCGTGGTCACCTCGATGAGCTCTGTTCCGATCGACCAAACCTTGCACGATGATGGATCTCGCGTCAAAACCTGGTTCTCTGGGGTCGACTGGAGCTCTTCGCCCAACACTGAGCTGGCGCCTGTCATCTTGCTGCCGAGGGGCGTAAGACCCACCCCTTGGGGGAGGAGTGGGCACTCGACGCCGATCATCACGATCGAATCGGTCATCATACTGGTCACGTCGACCTCCACGCCCCTCACGTCGCAAAGGTGATCTCGGGCTATGAGCCGACTGGACTGTATTTGCAGCGACGGATCGACTGTGAATCCTATTGCATGACTATGACACAGTTGAATTCTGATCTCCTGCTGCCCGGAGCAAATCCTGGATCTGCATCAAGCCTCTACCAGCCTCCGACTGAGAGGGCTGAATTGAATCTGCTATACGGGCTGAAGCTGCTAGATTCTGAATCGGGGTTCAATATACCTGAGTTGGTTGCGGAAAGAGTTGACGTCGACTGGAGTTGGGCATTCATTGCCGCGCACGTTCGTCGAGTGCTCACTGGAGGTTCTCCAATCGAGTGCGCTCAGCCAAGTTGGCCAAATGCACCTCCTCCAAGGCACGAGCCTCGGGAGTTTCTCCTGCGATGGGAGTATGCAGGGCATCCATGTTCCAGCGGCGAAGATCTTCTCTTTGCAGAGAAGTGAGTGGCTCGGATTGATATTCCTCGTGGACCTGAGCGGGGTCGCCTCCGCCGTCCATCCCGTCAGTGCGGAGGAATCCGGGAGGACTACGAGGTCCATTGACCATCAGAACCTCCGCCGCTGGATCACTGCTGTCGCACTCGGATGCAGTCTCTACGGAGCCAGTCGACAGATCGAACAGGCCGTAGAGAGATTCGTCGGGCTCGATTGCCGCGACTTGGGTGGTGGCCGGTTGGCGAGCCACTGCGTGTCTCACCCACCACTGGAGCCTCGACCGACCAGAGCGCTTGCGCTGGCGGGAGACAGGGAGGGAGGACGACACAAGAGTCGACCGATACGGAGTAGACGGTTGCCGCAGGAGGACGCCGCAGACACACACACGAAAGTGCGTCGCCACGCGAACGGGAAGTGCGTCGATGTCGAGCGGAGCCTCCTGAAGCCAAGCGGAGTCGTCGGCGATGAACGTGAGCGCGCCGAGACGGATCTCGCGGCCCTCGACCAGAACTCCGCCAGAAACCATGATGAAGGCGATCAGAACAAATGCAACTTTTCCAATAAGTCGCTAAGACACCTGCCCCAAGGTGGGTGCCAACTGTTGTGGTACTAAGACTGACAGTAGAATAGGGGGTAGGTATGGAGAGGCAAGATCCTAGCTATGGAGTAGTTGTATACGCAAGGGATTTACGAGTTCAGGCCCTTATCGGAGGAAGTAACAGCCCTACGTCTCGGAGCCCGGAGGCGGTCGATTGGATTATAAGCATATGAGTTACAGGGGTGCGAACCCTTCTGCCAGTGGAGGGGGTGGCTTATATAGTGTCTGCGAGGACCCCAGCCAGCCCATGCAGCGGAGGGTTTAAAGTACATTAAGGCCAGGCGTTACCTGTAACACCTTACATAAAGTGTCATCATGGCCATAAAGACTACTTAATTACAGACCGTTTGAATGCAGAGTGGCTCTTGATCTTCTAGTGGTCGAGTGAGTCTTCATGGTCGAGTGTCTTCGAGTCCGTCGAGTGGAATCTCTTTTGGTCGACTCGAAGGCAGTTTCTTCTAAAGATGTCCTTGGGTAGGGTACCTTAGACAAGTACATGACCCTACCCTAGGTACATGACTTCATCAGCGGGTGGGAGTTGTTTCGGGGCGGCGAGGCGGCGCTGGGGTGCAGGTTGAAGATGAACTGCAGGCCCTCCCTAAACTACATGTCAAGTGCCTCTCTGCTACCATTACGTTCAGTTTCGACAGTAGCCAGATTCCACAGTAAATTTCAGTTTCGACAGTTAAATTCAGAGTCAACAGTTTTTACCTCATCTGTTGTAGTCAGGTGGTTTTTGGTGATGTAAATTTTACATCTATTTTACATCATCTATTGGAGATGCTATTAGAATCCCACTTGAGATTGACGATGTCTGTCTTGTGCTGCTTCAACCTTGATGTCTTACGGCTCACCGGAGCTGCTCCAACAACAGAATGATCCATCACAACAGAGTAGTGCCCTGGACGCCGTCTACAGATTCCTCAGATCTTCCTCCACACCTCCGATAACCACCTCTGCCTCAACTGCTTCAACGACCAACCCGATGATGTTGAGGTCGACACGGCTACAGCAAAGAGGTTGTACACTTGTTGCATCACTTATTACTATACATTCATGTCGATCCATTAGGGCTATTTTGATTCAACGGAAAAACATAGCAATAGGGAATTTTTCAATGGCACTCTACTATTCAATTATTCATGCATTTTGTTGAAAGGAATGAAGCAAAAAATCCACCTGGACCTACTTTTCAAAATCCTATGCATGAAAACAAGACCAAGTGCATTAGTGCCAGAATAACATTCTAACTGTACACGCTTTTATATGATTTCACTTTGTTTTGGCCATGTTTCTTTGCATTCCTCTGCTCTTCCAATTCCTGTAAACCAAACACCCAAGTTGACAGAAATCCTGTGTTTACAAATGCTCTGTTTACCATGTGCATTCCTATCCTACTCCGGTGTTTTTCCTATCCCTGTGTTTCAAGAATCATGCAAGCCAAATAAGCCCTTACAGAATTACTTCAGTTACGAGTACGTGTCGAAGGGAACTTTGTGTGGTTTGTCCTGCTCCTGCCGCGATGTCGTCACCTCACCTGAGCTGCTCCATGGACAGAAGCATCCACCAAACCAGACATCACGACTCCAGACCGTCTTTCGCCGCCTCAGATCTCCTTCCCTGTCGTCGGCACCCACCACAACGGCATCACCATCATCGACTCAGCAGATGAACCTAAGGAGTACACGGGTCCACAAGAGAGGTCGCACTCTTTTGTTTCTACTTATGTTATACATTGCTTAAAATTACCTGCTACTTTATCGTCCTGTTCACCTCTTGGACTCCAAGTTAGGTCCAAACTAATGTTCAAACTTGAGTTCTAAATTAGTTGTGAGGCACATATCGAGGCAACAATGAATAGTATGTCTGTCTAATATCCGGTTCACCTAGGGTATGCCTATATTGTTCATCTTGGTGGGAAACAAATAATAAAGCAATCATCATCTGTCTTTTTATTAATTTAAAGCAATCATCAGCCTGCTATCATTATTTTTGGATCCATCCACTAGTTGTTACCATCACTCTAAATTTCTGCATGCTCTTCTTACATAATCTCACCATATTTTTTTCGTATACATGTCAGATATTATACACAGTCATGCTGAACATGTAGAGAAAAAAAGAAAAGTTTTGTGCGGCAATACAATGTCATGCAGACATCACTCCATGATGGGTTCAATGGCAAGCCCTCCCCACCCCTCTCCAGATTGTAATCCAGAGGAAGATATCTGTTCTGAGGTGGATTCAGACACCGCTGACCACTCCTATTTACCCCCAAGGTGTTTGCTCTACCTTGACACAATGATGTTAGTCATATCATGCATATGTTGCCTTGCAGTGCCTACTTTTGACATCATATATGACATCTGCTTAGTTTAGACATGTTCTCTAATGCCACCTGTTTAGTTTCTATATCATATATGGGAATTATGCAGTCTCATGTCTTTTAGCCAGCCATAATATATGTGAAATTTGCAATGCCATCCTGTTTAACCAGGCATCATATATTTGAATGATATCTTGCTTATCCTTTTCTTCATTACATTTTCATTTGTCGATAATATTTGTACATTAAAGTACTCTTCTTATGAATCAGCCATTTGGGTGGGAGATGGAAAAATCTGGAGTGAAAACAAGACCTTCAGAGCAGACAGTGCTACCTGTCGAAGCAGATCTCTTGTTGGGTCCCGATAGCTCCTCAGAGATGGATTCAGAGATAGATGACCAGTCCTATTCCCCCACCAAGGTGTATGCTCAAACTTGGCACAGTTATACTGCTCATATCATGCATATGGTGTCTTGCATTGCATAGTTTAGACATCATATACACAATATTCAACACCATGTTCTTAGTTCAGACATCATATCAAATGCCCTCTGTTTAGCATATAAATCACATATGTTAATTAAATGATGCGATCCTGATTACTTATATACCATGTAGGTGAATGCTTTCATGTGATCCTGTTTAGTTATTCATCATATCTTTGAATTATGTTATATTATGCTATCCAGTTTAGATGGACATCAAATATGTGAAATTATGTCATGCTATCCGTTTTAGTTAAACAATATACATGTCAACTATTTCATGCCTTTTTTCCATACTATTTATTGCATCCGTCTTTCATACAACTAGCAAAGTGGCCCGCTCGGTGCGCATGCTAGAAATTTATAAAGTTGATTGATGTGAACAAATTAATTCATTTGTGTAAAAAAAAGGAATTTAATGTGATTCTAATTTTAAATATAAAACTTATGTGAACATAGTTTTATCTTTATTATGTTTGCTTTTTTACTGATATATAAATATATGTGTTATCCCTTCATCATTTACATGTAAAGTATGCATGATGTACTAATTAATTTTTGTGATCAGTTCCGTTGTTCAAATCATATTTATATAAATTTTTGGCGTTTTTATCATGTCGCATTGTTTTAATTTTTTGTAAACGCAAATTTAATAGTTCTCATTGTTTCGTGTAGGAATGGGTAGTTTGCTAATGCTATGCAAGATTGTTAGGTATTTTTTATATATAGTGATTTTCGTACTGTAATTGATTTTATTTTAATTTGGTACATAAAATGTTAGAGTGTATTTGTATATTGTACATATCCGTGAAAATTGTGCTTTAGAATTTTCTTAGCAGCCGTAATCCTATTTCAGTAGAATAAAACTTATATTTTGCTTGAAAAAAAGACACGTCGGCATAGTTTGCTCTCAGCTTGTCCACTTCCTAGAAAAGATACATCGTCCATAGTATTTTCATTAGGAAAAAAAAAGAATTGTGCACGCTACTATTACATGTACAAACCGTCATTGGTTTCATGGGTCCCATCATGCTAATTCCTTTGCTTTCCCTATTAGGTAAGTCTTCTCGACTTATGAGTATAGTTTTTTTGTGTAGTTGTTTTTGGAAAAGTTAGTACTCCTATATTTCTTGTGATGGGATATTATGGGATTTAGCTAAATAGCCTCACGCATATGGACATAGCGACCACACATCTTCTTTCCTGAGCAGCCTAAAAAATCCTCTTACCCGTTCACACTTCACACAGTAGCATGTTGCTCTTGCCCGATCCCCTTTTTCTCTTCCTTATTCTCTCCGCTCACTACAAAATTACTGCCGCCGGATTGCTCCCATCAACTCGCTCCCTTGATTCGGTGCCTTGAGCTTGATTGTCCTCACCTGCAGGCTGCAGCCACCCCTTGCAGCTCGATTCGCTGGTGCGGCCAGTGGCTGGTGATTTAATGCATGTAGATGTGCTTCATAAGATTAAGTTAAATGACTTTTTCATTTTTTATGTACTGTCAAAATATTTTAGTTCAGCATGTTAGTCTTTACAACTGAAAAAAAGCATGTTAGTCTTTTATGGGGAACATGCAAATATAAAAGAAAAATCATAATCAGGTGTTAGGATGAACATTTAACATGCAAGGAAAAAATCAGGACAGTCTCAAACTTAAAGGAGGATTTTTATTTGTTTAATTCTGAATTATTTGGCTATTCGAAGCTTGGGAGCAAAAGGTATGCACTTGATATTGTGTTACAATACTTTTATGGAAGATAATATAGAGAAAGGTAAACATACACGTAGAAAGGTTCCACTACCAAAACAGCACCTGCATCATATTTTGCATACACCTAATAAGATGGAGAAAATGGAGAACTTCTTCTTATCAAGCCTAACTTTTTTATCTGCACTATGACTTGTAACAAAAAACTATCAGATTTTATAAAACATAAATTTGATTAGTTTTAATCTCATGTTGTGATAGTCACCTTCTTCGAATCTGTCCCTTGCCATTCTGAATGTTTTTGCAAGTATATTATCTCTATCCAGCATATTTTAAGTTCCTCGACGATGTGAGCATCTATTGACTCCATTTTATCTTCAGACGTCGACGCCTTAATCATGTTTCTTACCTCATTTTCAGTGTCATAGATGTACAACTGTGCCCAGCGTGGTCTGTCTTTACCTTCAGGTAGTAGAGTGCCTATTCTGTGGTAATTTTGCCCGTTCATTCTAAAACATAGGACCTACTGCTATTGTTTTTTTTTCCTATTTTCCCTCCCATTGTCGTGAAAGCGAACATGGAGTTGTACAATCTGATATTTTGTGTATATTTTTTTGACCTGTTTCTATTGTCTTTCCTTAGCAATTCTGCAAGGTAAGTCGGTAGCTCTCTGAATGGTGGCAAACCAACCTTTCCCTGTTGGCATCATAGTCCGAAAGATGGCATGCTTTTCACTCTACCTGAAGTTCTTTCTTCGTACCAGAAAATTGCGCCACATCGGTCACACTTGGAGCTTGGTTTTCCTATTAGTCCTTTCCGATATCCTGTCCAAGTTTCCGATTTAGCATCAATTTAATATTAGCATTGTCTTGTATTTCTAATACTTCAGAAAAATCAATAGAACTTATGTATCTGGTGTTTATTTCTTTCTGCTTGATATTGATGTAGCACAATTTTTCTTACTTTTATTCATGTACATGTACATAACAGAAATATGGGGTTCACGAATGTCCAAACTTTAGATGTTGATTCTATTTTCTTGTTGCTTACCTCATAGTCTCACCAGTCTGACCGATTAGTGCCCTTTTTTGTCGATTGTTCTGCAACCCTTGTGCTTTCTATTTTTATTTTCCTATGTAGTCTTGTCTCTTTAGCTTTATCCATTTTGTTAATTGCCCTTCGTAAACATAAATACCAATTAGTAGAACTAAGAGATGGAATTTCCTTCATAAGCAATTTATTACCCGTGGTCGCAGTCAATGTACATTTGAACATTTGTATAGGACATTGTTCCTTGTGGCAATGGAACATTCTTTCCTCAATATTGGTTTAGACAGAGTGCATGTGTTTTATAATTATTTTTTGAAAGCATACTTCATAGTTACAGGCATAACCAAATGTAACATGTTTCTGTGATTTAATAGAGCAATTTAAATTAGCCCCGCTTGAAGATATGGAAATGCATGTGCCACCGGAGTTTATAACCTCTTGTTCATGGTAAAATTTGTGAGATATAATTATACTACATCAAATCGTGGAGTTAATGAAGGAATATTTTATGTTTAGAAAGATTTGGGCACATAGATAGCATAGTTGATGTGCAAAGCATAAGCAAGGTACATAATGTTTGCTTCATGTATACTATACTATCAGTTGTGTGTCATTACTGGTAAAGTTTAGAATCACATGGATGATAATACACATAAGGGTAAAACTTTGTGAAGATTTTATTACTTCACGTAGATTAAAGGTTGTTCTTTTGGTGTAGTTATGTAGTGTAGGACATCCCCATGTATGATCAAAAAAGACTCTATTTTTCTTGTCTTGCGGTTTCATTCTCCTTTCCAATCTTGCCATTTTTTGGCTCATTGTATGGATTTGCTTCAAGAAGATAACAATTTAAAATATTGTTTTCTGGTGCAAGCTAAAATCAATTAGGAACCTCTTGTGGCTAATTGGAAGTACTGCCTTTTTAGTAGTAACATTCTTGTGATACCAAAATAAGATTCACGATTAATAATAGATCACCTTGTTACCACCGGCAGAGCTTCAGCAAGGCTGAAAGGGCCATGTCCCGCCCTTGGCTGAAGCAAATAAAGTTTTATATGAAGTCTAGCCCACAACAATATAGATTTTTTACTTTGTTACTACTCTTTATACTATCCGGCCCGCCCAATATTTTTTTGGTAGCTCCACCACTGCTTGTTACATTGCTTATTTGTTTTTTTTAACCACATTGGATGGTTTCTCAAATTCCTTGCTGTGTGGCCCACCTTTTATTTTGATTGTTTATTCCTGCACAATAGAGAATCCAAATATAAAGTTAAAGAGGATGATATTATAATATTATTAGAGACAATGACAGACCCGCTACATAGATCAGTGTCGGTGCGCCCACTGGTCTTTGGAGAGGAGATTATCTTGCTCTGCCACTTGAGACCTGGGACCGGCCGGCCCTGCTCGTGCCAACTACTGATTACAGATTAATGGTCAAGTTTATGAAGATTCATTATTTTTATTACTTTTCACCTTATAAATATTCGTTTTTGATGTAGAAGTAAAGCAGATCAACTTTGTGCTGAAATCTTTAATGATAAAGATGATCTTAAGTTCCAATCATCACGTGAAGTCACAAATATTGAGTATCTTTTAGTAGCAGCCGGCCGAAGCCATCTGTACCTGATTAATCAGGTTCTTATTTTTAGACAGAATTATTGAGGTATTCAAGCAAAATATTTTGTGAACCATTATCTGATCTATAAACTCCAAGTGGATACTATACTGTAGTGCCC
This sequence comes from Triticum aestivum, assembly GCF_018294505.1. Classification (NCBI taxonomy): domain Eukaryota; kingdom Viridiplantae; phylum Streptophyta; class Magnoliopsida; order Poales; family Poaceae; genus Triticum; species Triticum aestivum. The sequence goes on along the minus strand of NC_057810.1, from coordinate 262,433,922 downwards.
TTTACTTAATAGAGTTCATACCTATGAAAGCCGTTCCAAACCCCAAATTATAGTAGAAGAGCATGCTATAATTCTCATCTTATTTCTTTTCAAAGATATCATGCAGACTTGTTGTGCAAACATAAGATATGAATGTACAATCAGAAGTATGACACTCGGATAAATTAACAGTCTTATTTTTTCATATACGGGATTGGGCATTGCTGTAGATCAAATTTTTGAATATAGTGTCTGAACTTTGGCACACAATTGATTCACATATTGTCTATTTCAGAGATATCATGCAGATTCGCTTCTGCAATCCTAATATATGAACGGACACTCTGAAATTCGACATACACAAATCCACACATTGATTTAGAAGTCTTATGTAGTTTTTTCACTGTTGGGTAGGTGAACATACATCATCGTTTGACATTATTGCCAAATTTCATTGTCCCTTTTCCTGTTTTTCTGCTCATGCATTAGACCAGGTACAATGCATTTGACACTGGTGTAGTCGCTAACAATTTTGTGCTACAAGCCATTTGTTCTGTATATGTTGTTACCGCTAGGCAAAACTCTCGCTTAGTATTGGAGACTGGTGCTATCAAACACTTGATTAGTTCTTTACAGATATCATATTTCTAACGACAAATCCTAGGTTCAGAGTAAATAAATTGTCCTTTTCAATCCATCAGATATGGAATCAATAACAAAAATTTGTTGTCCCCAGGATGCGTACCTTCTCTGCCATGAACATGGCTCTGTTCCGGATTTGTTGGAGATGGGGCTACTCGATTTAACATCTCCGTTGGCTGCTGGGAGTGGGGAATCCTGAATCCGACGTCGAGGACTCAGATTCAACATCCAAATTAGGGGATCTGGTGCATCTTTCATACGGAGACCCGCAGCTTTCTTCATGGCTCTCGATCAGCGTCTCTGCAACCGGAGCTATTCTGAAGTTACGGTGGGAGGATCCACCTGATAGATACTCGCATCCCGTCGAGAGCTCCAATTGTTGTTCTTCATGTGGCCAACAGAAGATTGTTTTTTGGGGAGAAACGGGGCAATGATTTGTTGGATCGGAAAGGGCTTGGATGAATCATGGAAGATTACAGATGTAGATTAGGGAAGGCATGGAGCGAGAGATTGTTTGAAGATTTTGGTGCGCAGGGTATGTGTCCACCTATTCTTTTTTGTAGACATCAAGGGTCCACCTATTCATTTTATTATTAGACTTAAAAAAACCTATTCTTTTTATTGTGGGACGGCTGTGACTTTTTTTAATCATGAGATGCTTGAACAGAATTGAGAGATTATTTGCGTGATTTTGGTGCATACGGGTCCACGTGGTTTATGAGGATCAAACGGTTCTAGTTTATTGAATGGAATTGGTCCCATCGAATTAAAGGCCAGATATCTCTAATTATTGTGAAATTTTCTAGGCTAATTATGTTTTTTCTGATGAACCCATCAAACACTTTTTATATATAAATAGATTACACCCCATATTGTGGCCACGGTTAAAAAGTATACGAAATTTTTACATATTTCGGTTCGGTCAACTGTTTTTAATCCAAAAATATCGATTCACATTCAAACTATTTTGAAATTAATTTATATAAATATTAAATCCAAATAATTGTCCATGCAAAAAAATCAATGGAATTTAAAATCTTGTAATGAAAAAAATTAAAACTAATTTTCGGTTTGATGTGTTTTAAAAATGTACATCCCATTTCTGGGCAAACCAAATGAACTCTCCTCGTCTTGAAAGATTTGCAGCCCAGCAGGGCCGATAAAGCAAGTAGGCCTTGTTTGGGTATTTCTTTAAAAAATAGAACTGAGCTAGCCATTTTTAGCAAGAAAAAAACACAACTAGACTCATGATGTGGTAAACATAAATAAAACCCTGGCTAGACGGGCCACAGCCCCCGCACAGCCCCGTTGTTACCCTGATCCGTCGCTAAAACTAGTATAAATAACAAATGTTTGTTTCTCAAAAAAAAACTGCGCGACCTGCTGGGTCCCTGGTGTCAGCCGCTCCTAGTGTAATTCTCTCGTTTATTGACTATGTTGACAATGGCGTGAGCCCCATATGTCCAACCATTAGGAGGAACCATATTTTTGGGCTTGTAATATAGAGGCACTTGCTTGCGTACTGCCATGACGCTGGTGGGTCCCTACTGTCATCCTCTCCACGTACAACCATCTCCTTGTTCCTCTCGGTTGTTGACGACGTTGACAACGCAAGAGGGCGGCACACCGCGCACGGCGAGCGAACCAAGGCCGCAAGGCGGAGGACGACAGCAAGGCCTCGGACGGAACAAACAAGAGCTGTGGAAGATGCGTCGGTCCAGTCGCAGGCGGAGGGGAGCACGAGGGTTGACTGGTTTGGTGCGGGTGCGTGTTGGGGCTGACGTCACCGGAGAATAACAAGACGTGTGGGGGAATAGAGAGAGGGACTGGCCAACGTTGGAGGATACGTACGGTAGGACGGCGGAGGCGCAACCAGCCATGGAGGCGGGAGCAGGCGGAGCTGACGGGGTGGTTTGGTTTGGGCGGCTGGAGGAATAAGAAGACAAGAGATAGAAGATACACGACAGATGTTGGATGTCAATCCAACGGCTGGTAGGCAAAATTGTTTGTTGACTGGCTAGTAAGTCGACACCACCTTGGATAGGCTATTTCCTCGCGGGTCCCAAATGTCAGAATCCAAATTGTCATGGTCATGCAGCCTTTCCTATGAAAATTTACATCCCATTTGATGTGCTAGTTCGAAATAAGTTTGTGGGTGCTCGTGGGGGCTAATCACTTGGCTTCTATAATGCACAGTGAGCACAAGCAGCCGACGAGAGTGATGTTATTTCCCTTGGTTGGGATTTGTTACAATATTTCACTCTAAATTAAACGAATGGCAAGCCATTTGCCTTGTTTCAAAGAAAATATGACAGTCACAGTCGAGTTGAAAAGGACAGGAACATCTAACTCCAGCTTACAAACTGTACAAAAGCACGAGGGTTAATTGTTCATCAGGTTTACAAAAAAATCCAGGTTGAAAAGGGCAACAACATCTAACTCCAGCACTGTTTTCGGCAGTCACAGTCAAATGGATCGGTCAGGTCCATAGAATGAACATCCTGGGTCATAAAATTTACTGGATTATGACCACAATATGTTGTAAATAGAAGTCTGGCACATTCAGAAGCTCTTTTGCCCACCTAAAACTCCTTTTTTTGCTCTTCGACATACCCATCCGTCAAAACTATGCTGCTGATAAACTTAAGCCTGATGGACAATAGTAACCTCACATTCAACAGGAAGAATGTGACAAATCTAGTGTTTGCACGGTTGGCTACATATCATTCTAGTGTTATTGTCATCAATCAAATCTCATGAGAAGTGAGAAAATCTCGATGCTTATGAATCCATCGATTGGTTATAACTTTCTTACCCCGTCTTGTTGCCTAAATAGACATGAAGATTGAAAACAGTTAATGCCTAAAAAAAGAGTGTCGAAAGAGTAACAACTAAACGGTTAATTCTAGTACACTATATGCGGGCTTCCAATGTGCGTGAAATTATCACCTTTATATACAACTTCTCCAGACATGGAAAGCATTGCAGCAAGCCAATAATCTTGTTCAGATCAAAACTATTCATTTGGATACAAGATCTTGACATAATCCAGCAACATTGATAGGCCATCCATGGAGAAACTTTTCATTGAGCATAGAACATAATATTAGTACAAAATGTGTACTATAAGATGATATATAACTTATGCGCAGAAATTTAAAATGCAACTTATGGTTACAAGTGTAGATGATAATATAAAGTACCTGAAGGACCGTGGAGCCAAACACCATATTGAAATGAGCACAAAGATCATGTATTACACCCAAGGTCTCCAGTTTAGGCGCAGAGAGGATGGTTATTTGCAACAATGAATAACTAGAATCAAGGATCAACCTTTGAAGTGAAGGGGCATCTTGGATGATGAGCTGCCTTCCGTCAAAAGAAATTCAAATTCTTACAATGTTAGGCAACTTTATTTGGAGACAACCGATTCTAACTATGAAATTAAGCACCAAGCACTCCAGGGCAGGGCAACTGGAGTGGATGATGCTGTGCAGTGAGGCCTTCGATATACGAACCCGCACAAGTGAAAGTTTCTTGAGAAATGGGAGTCGAAGGTTTAGTACCAGATTATCTGGTAGGTAGCACAGCAGAAAGGTGGCGGTGTGGAGAGAGGAGGAAAACCGCGAGATGGACATCGGTGCTGAGCTCACAAGTTCATGGCGTTCGGTATGTGGTATGTGATTCCGAGGGGAATAGTAGACCTCAAGCAGCTGTAGTTCTGTGAATTCAGGGGATTTCAGCTAGGCGTCCACCGTGCAAGGCATGGTATGCTTGCTCGGCTAGCATGATGGGATGCAGAGGCTTTGAACGGAGCCCTGATGGGAGGAGATGATGGATCTGGGGATTTCAAAATCATTGAAGAGAGATAGCTGACGACAGTCGAGATTAAGGGGCACGGCGCGCCATAGAGGGCGCCACCGAATTGAGAGGACTTGGGTGCGGCAGCAATCCTTGGTGGGGAGAAGCGAGATGATCTCCCCAACGACGGTGTCCGGGAGATCGCTGATGCGGTCCACCCGAGATTCTACGGGTTCCTGGGATCCGGTGGGGGCGGGGTCGCCGCTTCTCCCCACGCTGCCAGCTGTGGGATCTACAACAGGCATCATCGCTGGCGGGAGCCTCATCTTCTTGGCACTAGGGTCAGCCGACTCCATTTTCCTCGAGGGCATCGCGTCGCGCTCACGGATTTGAGCAGAGTAAGGAATGACGAGCCCAGTTGTAGTGCGAGTGAAGAAGAAGGGGAGTGGGGTTTTTCTGTAGTAGTGAGGAAGAATGGGAGCTGGGGTTTTCTGTAGGAGTGAGGTGAGGAATTTGGGGGTACGAGTGGAGCAAGCTGACGTGAGGTGGGTGGGAGCAAGGAGGAAGAAGAGCACCCAGGTTTTTTTTTGGGGGGGGGGGGCGGTGTGCTGGGTGTGGGTAGCGCCTCTCATTCAGTAAATATATGGGCTTTTGCATTGATTTTACTATTTACTAGTGTGGATGGGCTGTTTTGTCTTGGGCCGAGAGAAACAATTACTACTAGTACAGTGAAGACGTACTACAACTACCCAGAAAAACAATTACTACTAGTATAGTGAAGACACTCTACTGAATGTCTCCCTCTACTGAATGTCGTTATACTTTTGTTCACCGACATGCGGGCCATGCAGCGCGTGGGCCCAAATGCCATCCACCAAATTAGAAGGCAGTATGCAGGAGGAGAGTCACCCAGGTCGTAGCACGGCAGTAATGAGCCGTCGTATCACAAAACCCCACCTCCCCGCAGTCTAAGTTTGACGGACGAAGCAACCATCATTTCACTCTTTGCTGAATCCCCTTCTCCCTCACCGTCTTCAAGAAAGGCAACACTCGCATCTACCACTGTTCTTCTCTCCCAACGAAGGGAAGGTAAGCGGATCCGTGATGTTGGTATATTTTCGTTCAGAGAAAAAAAGAACTTTTGCAAAGCAGTAACCGATCCTCACTCTTTTTTGTTTCATTGTCATTGCGATTATGTTTTCCTTTCAGTGGTCTCCTAGTATTCGTTAGTTTCATGATGGACCAAGGAGAACCAGGCAAAGATCTGCCGATATTGGAGCAGACGCGGGAGGCTGATCCCCACGAGACAGTGAGCTCCAAGAAGATGGAGGTAGCCACCAAGCCGACCCCAGATACGCTCACGGCCACTACTGAGATGGTCAATGCCCTGTTTGAGGTTACAACCCCCGTGGCACTGCAGGAGCAGTTTTCCCCCTTCGAGGATGTGCCCCCCCCCCGCTGAGCTGCTCAAGGTGATTTTCTTCTTTGCCGATCTCGATTGTGGTTTTTCATCTAAGTATGTGGTGATTAATAATGCAAAATTTTATTAGCTTCGATGCCATGCTATACATAGTGGTTTAAATAACTTGTGTTCCTTATACTAAAAAATAATCAGAATTTGTTTCTGTTTTAATTAGAGCCCTGATGCAGACAAGGATTGTGTGGTTGTACATGTCACTCGCTATGAGGCGGATGACCTGAATATACGCACTAGGAAAATAGAGTTCTTAGGCTATTGGATCCTGGAAGCCATTTGCGGTTATACCAATGAAGAGTTGTATTTCAGCCTCACTGTTGTCAGGCGTGTTGTCCAGGGTGTACTGAAGCACAAGAAGTTCAAAGATACTCCTTCGTTTGTGAGGCATACTGTTCTTGTCAAGCTTACGCAGGAAGATGACGTGGCATGCCTCCACAAACAAGTTTATCAAAGGCAAGGCCACAAGGTTGTCTTCATGAAGGTTCACAGGATTGAGCTGCTGCGGGACGTCCTCGATGATGTTCATGGCAAGGTCCGTCTTGTGTCTAGCCCAAATTAGATCGAGGCATGAAATAGTTGCCCCAGCTAGTGTTTAATAGTAGTTTGGATTGTGTGTAATTATCCAAACCTTGCCTGTTATTGACCCCTTTGGGGCTAGTACTCTGTTTGAATCCGTCTATGGGAACTGCTGCTACTTTTGTGTGCCCATGAATCATGTGAGAATCATCGTAATTTTTGTCGAAATAGGTGCGTCCTCACTAGTTTTTTCATGAATATGGCATGGTAAGACATATGTTGTCATGGTTTATCATACGAGCAGTGTGTGTTTTGATGAAATAGAGCACTCGTTCGAGAACTGTGCGCCGACGTATACATAAGTACTTGTAAACACTGTTGGTGCTACCCCACTTGTAAGCAGTTGTGCAAAACACATCACATTGGCTCAGCTCGCTTCAACACTAGGCTATCGACCAGCTAACAATCAACAATCTGCTGTCTGACGTACAAGCAACTATGTATCTTGTTACAGTGGTTCATGCAGTTAACTGAGGCCACAATGTAAATTCCAAACGTTCACACGCTAGTCCAGCGCTCATGTGGAACACTCACATTAAACTCGTCTTCATAAAAAACTTGAAAAGCATAAGTTAAGCAATTTTGTACATCTCAATGATTCATAGAACATAACAAACATATACTAGTTCATAGCAAAAGACAAAGTTGTGAGAAGGTTTACAAATCAGAAAAAAACAAGCAAGGCTTCTTTGAGCAAAGGGCCTCTCGGCAGGCTTAAATTACCTGGAGTTCACTCTGGTTTTTTCTTGTTGCTACCATCCAGGGTTAGGTTCTCTCACTCTAGAATAACCAATTATAATTGTGGTCTCAGCTGGAATGCTGAACTAAACCATGCAGTGTACTGACCAGGTGAAATTCTTGTGCATTCCACTAAATTTAAGCACCGCTATTTGCAGAAATAAGCAGACCACAATGCCTCTTGTCCGCGTACCTGTCCAAAAAACCGCCATGCAGCCGTGCCAGCTAGTCCTCGGTCCATGGATGAACTGGTAGAAAGTGCATTCCGGACTAGGATGCAGTTTTTTTTGCTCGTCCCTGCACTGCAATTAGGAAGTAAAACGTACGAATCAGCTTCTTTTAGATTGCGTTGGTCATTCTATCTTAGTTACTACCAATGTAGGAATACCTTGAACACTGGAGGTTAGACAGCGGCAACGAGGGATAGCCATCTCATTTTGCATAGTTCTACTACAACTGAGGTGTGTGCTTTTGATTGCACGGATAGAAATGATACAGAGACACACATCCCGAAACGATATGGAGACAGACATCCCTGTTTACGCAAATACGAAATATGGTTATTTAAACAGTGACAAATATTTGCACTGGCGTATGATACATCTCCAACGTATCTACTTTTCCAAACACTTTTGCCCTTGTTTTGGACTCTAACTTGCATGATTTGAATGAAACTAACCCGGACTGACGTTGTTTTCAGCAGAACTGCCATGATGTTGTTTTATGTGTAGAAAACAAAAGTTCTCGGAATGTCCTGAAAATCTATGGAGACAACTTTTGGAAAATATAAAAAATATTGGCGAAAGAATCAAGACCAGGGGGCCCACACCCTGTCCACGAGGGTGGGGGCGCGCCCCCTATCTCGTGGAACCCCTGAGGCTCCACCGACCTCAACTCCAACTCCATATATTCCGTTTCGCGGAGAAAAAAATCAGAGAGAAAGTTTCATCGTGTTTTACGATACAGAGTCGCCACCAAACCCTATTCTCTCTCGGGAGGGCTGATCTGGAGTCCGTTCAGGGCTCCGGAGAGGGGGATTCGTCACCGTTGTCATCATCAACCATCCTCCATCACCAATTTCATGATGCTCACCGCCGTGTGTCAGTAATTCCATCGTAGGCTTGCTGGACGGTGATGGGTTGGATGAGATTTACCATGTAATCAAGTTAGTTTTGTTAGGGTTTGATCCCTAGTATCCACTATGTTCTGAGATTGATGTCGCTATGACTTTGCTATGCTTAATGCTTGTCACTAGGGCCCGAGTGCCATGATTTCAGATCTGAACCTATTATGTTTTCATGAATATATGTGTGTTCTTGATCCTATCTTGCAAGTCTATAGTCACCTATTATGTGTTATGATCCGATAACCCCAAAGTGACAATAATCAGGATACTTCTCGGTGATGACCATAGTTTGAGGAGTTCATGTATTCACTATGTGCTAATGCTTTGTTCCGGTTCTCTATTAAAAGGAGGCCTTAATATCCCTTAGTTTCCGTTAGGACCCCGCTGCCACGGGAGGGTAGGACAAAAGATGTCATGCAAGTTCTTTTCCATAAGCACGTATGACTATATACGGAATACATGCCTACATTACATTGATGAACTGGAGCTAGTTCTATGTCACCCTATGTTATAGCTATTTCATGAGGAATCGCATCCGACATAATTATCCATCACCGATCCAATGCTTACGAGCTTTTCACATATTGAGTTTCACCTATTCATTTTTCCGTTGCTACTGTTACAACTACTACAAAACTATTATCTTTACTTTTGCCACTATTACCTTTATTATCATACTACTTTGCTACTAAATACTTTGCTGCAGATACTAAGTTATCCAGGTGTGGTTGAATTGACAACTCAACTGCTAATACTCAATAATATTCTTTGGCTCCCCTTGTGTCAAATCAATAAATTTGGGTTGAATACTTTACCCTCGAAAGCTATTGTGATCCCCTACACTTGTGGGTTATCAAGACCAATTTCTGGCGCCGTTGCCGGGGAGCATAGCTCTATTCTTTGAGTCACTTGGGATTTATATCTGTTGATCACTTTGAGGAACTTGAAAGACGAAAGAACCAAGATTTTCCCCTCAACTACGAGGGGAGGTAAGGAACTGCCATCTAGCTCTGCACTAGATTCTCCTTCTGCTTTGAGTAAGCTTGCGACACCTAAACCTGCTACTGCTATGAATTCTGATATGTCGCATGTTATTGATGATGCCACCTCTGCTATGCATGATACTTATGATGAAACTACTTCTGTGTGTGATACTACTTTGCCATTAGGTGAATTTCTTGATGAAAAACTTGCTAGGGTTAGAGAGAATGAAATTATTGAAGATGCTATTATTGGTGATAGTGATGATGAAAGTTCTCCCCCTGATTATGATTTGCCTGTTGTTCCTGAGGGTTATGTTATGGAAGAGGAAGCTGTTAGAGCTATCTTTGCTTCTAAAGATAGATATGATCTTAAGAAATTATTAGCTAAATGGAAGCAGCAGTCTCTTAATGCTAGAATGAAACCTGACCCTGCTTTTGCAACTTCACCTATTATCGATGTCAAAACCGGCGGATCTCGGGTAGGGGGTCCCTAACTGTGCATCTAGGCGGATGGTAACAGGAGACAAGGGACACGATGTTTTTACCCAGGTTCGGGCCCTCTCGGTGGAGGTAAAACCCTACTCCTGCTTGATTAATATTGATGATATGGGTAGTACAAGAGTAGATCTACCACGAGATCAAAGAGGCTAAACCCTAGAAGCTAGCCTATGGTATGATTGTTGTTCGTCCTACGGACTAAAATCCTCCGGTTTATATAGACACCGGAGAGGGCTAGGGTTACACAGAGTCGGTTACAATGGTAGGAGATCTACATATCCGTATCGCCAAGCTTGCCTTCCACGCCAAGGAAAGTCCCATCCGGACACGGGACGAAGTCTTCAGTCTTGTATCTTCATAGTCCAGGAGTCCAGCCAATGGTGATAGTTCGGCTATCTGGACACCCCCTAATCCAGGACTCCCTCAGTAGCCCCTGAACCAGGCTTCAATGACGACGAGTCCGGCGCGCATATTGTGTTCGGCATTGCAAGGCGGGTTCCTCCTCCGAATACTTCATAGAAGATTTTGAACACAAGGATAGTGTCCGGCTCTGCAAAATAAGTTCCACATACCACCGTAGAGAGAATAATATTTACACAAATTTAATCTGCTGACATATTTCGTGGCATGACATCACACCACGGCCAAGCCTTTATTCGAATTGTTTTTACGGTTCCACCTCAGCGCGTTTAGCGAAGCGGTTTCCTTGGCACGTCTTGTCAAAGCAGAGATCGTGTCCCCTTATTCCAGGATTCTCATCAATATGGGCGTGGGTAACCCAACCGTGCCATTGGTTACGGCGCTTGGGAGATAAGCGAGTTTTACCAGGCTGGTGGGGGCGCATAGTTTCGTCCGTCCATATAAGGGGATAAGGATCCACCTTTTTACCTACGCCTTCTTCCTCCTTTGCTTATTCATTTCCGCACTCGAGCTCCAGCGCCCAAGTCCGCACATCTCGCCTCAACCTTCCCCAGCCATGTCCGGAGCGGGAGGCAAGTGGATGGCCTCCTCCGTCACAGAGGGGCACATCAAAAGGCTGCGAAAGGCCGGATACTTGTCCAGCGACATCGCGCATCGACTCCCCGACAAGGGGAAGCTCATCCCCACCCCCGGGCCCCATGAGAGGGTGGTGTTCCTCACCCACTTCCTCCGCGGACTAGGTTTTCCACTTCACCCATTTGTCCGGGGGCTCATGTTCTACTATGGCCTGGATTTCCACGATCTGGCCCCGAATTTCATCCTCAACATCTCGGCGTTCATCGTCGTGTGCGAGGCCTTCCTCTGCATCCAGCCCCACTTCGGCTTATGGCTGAAGACCTTCAATGTCAAGCCGAAGGTAGTGGGCGGCCGCCAAGCGGAGTGCGGAGGAGCCATGGTGGGCAAGATGCCCAACGTCCTATGGCTCGAGGGCTCCTTTGTGGAAACCATCAAAGGGTGGCAATCGGGGTGGTTCTACATCACCGAGCCGCGTGACCCTGAATGGGCAGCGGCCTCCGAATTCAGATCTGGCATCCCCACACGGCTCACCTCCTGGAAATAGAAGGGCCTATCGTGGGGTGATTCGAAGGAGCTGACCGGACTCCAATCCTGCGTCCAAACCTTGGTGAACAAGAAGCTCAAGCTTGTCAATGTAGTCCAGGTCATGCTCATCCGCCGGATCCTCCCATGCCAAAAACGGGCCTTCAACTTCTAGGAGTTTGATCCGGCACAACACCAAACCTTGAGCAGGCTCTTCGACACTACGTAGAAGATGTCTAGAAGGTGCTGTTCAAGGGCGCCGAGGCTCCCGCATCCGCTACCGAAGATCGCGGATTCAGCTTGCAGCATCAAGCTGACGAGGTAAGCTATTTTACCCTTCACGGGATGCTTATTTTCCATAGTTTGACTCTATGCGGGATCTAAACTCCCTTTACCTTTGACAGGCCTGGCAGAAGACGTCCGGGCAGGTTAACTGTCCGGTTCCCTTGCCAGAAGACCCAGCGGACGCACAATTAACGGGGCTGCTGGCTCCGGCGTCTTATGTGGTGCCGGAGAAGAAGGCCAAGAAGAAGGTCACAGGAACCCGAAAGAGTTCCCGGCATCAGGTGTTATCGGACTCATCGTCCAATGACTCTGAGGCGGACTCCTCCCGCGAAGACGAGGAGGAGAAAAAGGAGGCTTCTCCCCCAGCGGGGGGAGAGAAGAAAAGGAAGGCCTCCCCAACTGGGGAGGGCGGAGGGTCCAAGAAGGGAAGGACCCTTCCTCCGGACTGTTCCACCAACACCGACGACGGTGAAGAGGAGTGGTCACCGAGGGCTAAGCCCCTGGCGACATCGTAAGTGTCCGGATACCAGAATAACTCATGGTGTTTCACTTGTCGCATAGAATCTCTTAACGCCGGATATAACCCTGCAGCCCGCCCAAGGACGGGCTCGACATTTCAACGAGCGACTCCCTGACTTCGTCGGACGTGAATAGCACTTCACTTCCAGCTGCCTCCTCTCCTCGTGCTGCGGATGACGCTGAGGTGGGGTCCCAAAAGGGGCCTAGCCAGGAGGAGGAGGTCCCAGAGGTGCCGCAAGGCAACCTCCCGGACTTTGGGCGCGAGGGGGATCAAACCCCAAACGGCTCTAAGTCCAACCCAGGGCCGGACTCCGCACCGAAACCTTCAGTGGTTCCGGAGTCCTGCAGGCGGCCCCTTCGTAAGAAGGGCGAGACCGGGACACCGGTGACCTCTGTCCAACCGGACGCGCCGGACAATTTGTTGGAGGCGCTTAAAGGCGCCTCCATCGACGAGGAGCATAGCACGGTTATGAGTGCGGTGATCCAGAAAGTTCAGTCCACCAAGAGTGGGCTGACTGAAGCCTGTACCAGCCTTCTAACAGGCTTTGAGGTATGTAATTAAGATATGTAAAAATAGTACCGCATAGACAGTAGCCTCTGATGCTCAGTTTGGTGTTCGGAAAGAAAAGCCGAACTGAGGATCTAAAAAGATATACGCAGGAGTCTAACATAAACATGTCAATATCGGAATGCAGGCTGCGCTGCTGACCTCTGCCGCACTGACTGCGGAGGTCAATGCATTGAAGCAGAGCCTCGAGCGGTCCGAGAACGAGCTCGGCCATGCCAAGAAGCAGCTCGAGGACAAGGAAGGTAAGTAATACCTTATAGAAAGGATTTGGTTGCAAAAAATGACAGGAATAACGTGAGTATTGCAGGGGCCACGAACGAGGTGGCGACCCTGAAGGAGGCGGTGTCCAAGGCCGAAAAAAGTGCGGCCGCGGAGCGCACCGAGCGAGAGAAGCAGGAGGCGCGGGTGGCGGAGGTGCGGCAAGAGCTCCAGGCTTTCGTGGAAAAACACGAGAGTTTGGAGCGTGACTCAAAGACTCAAGAGTCCGAGCTTGCCTTGGCTCTTGAGAGTGCCAAAGCCGCTAAGGCCGAAGCCCAGAAGGCCCTCTAGGAGATTGAGGAAATAAAAAAGATAGCAGCGGGTAAGGCATTCTTCATGCAAAGCAAGCATGTAAAAGTGAATTATCTGTTACTTACCCGAATTCGGAGCTCTCCAGGAGCGTTCACAGATCTGCCCTGTAGTGTGTCCGATGCTGCCGCGTTCTACCGAGCCGAGGAGGGGAGCTCGAGGGAAAAGGTGTTCTGGTCTCAATATGCTAAGGCCGGACATCCGGTGCCCCTGAGCGACCATCTGAAGTAGCTGGTCGAGCTCCACAAGGTGGCCGAACAGGCCATGCAGGGCCTCATAGTTTGGCTGTGGCCTAAAGAAGCCATGCCTGGGAGCTACTTCGGTCTGGTGCGGCGGCTGGTGGACGCCTGTCCATGGATTGAAGTCATTAAGCGTTCCACCTGCATTGAAGGTGCCCGTTGGGCCCTTGCCCGCGCTAAAGTGCACTGGGGCAAGATGGACGCCGAGAAGCTTGTGACGGACGCGCCACCGCCGGGCAAGGAGTATCGTACGCCCGAGATGTACTATAAGGGTGTCCTGAAGGGTGCCCGCCTTATAGCGGGTGAGTGCTCCGAAGATGTAATTTTTTAGTAGACTCGCATTTGTTATCCTGTACGCTGAAAACTTTGTTCATATGCGCTAAGCAACGCTTGTTAATTTAAAATATTACCTTCTGTGCGGCCGTTTATCAAATTTGAGAGATGGCAAGTCATTGGCTTCAGCCCCCATGCCACGAGTGCTGGGGTGTTCGGGATAAAACTTGAGTGCTCTTGTTCCCATTCTTGGGTCCTTCGAGGGAGGCGCTCAACACAACGAACAAGGCAACCGGACTATAATGCTTGAACACTCCCACTTAGCCATAGAATTCTATAATTTTAAATTTCAGCGAAGCCCCTGGTGTTTGGAAGGCCGAATTCGGGGCGCTATCCACGCCTAGGCCGGACAAAGCCGACTCCTCGCTCTAAGCGGCATAAGTCTTTAGGGACTCGAAAAACCTCTCGAACAGTGACCGGCTCTCGCCCTATCATGACGGTCAGTTTTAGCTTTCTCCACTGAGGTGCTCAACCTAGCTCAACCGGGGCACAATCGCAGTGGTTCTCCCAGCGCTACCTTAGCCGATATAACGGAACATAAGGTACCAAAACATGGGAACCGGGCAAACCCAACTATTGACCCAAGACATGATTCGGAGCCGATGCATATAATGCTATAAGTTCGGGGTGCCGCACTTGTTAAAGTGTTCGGACTTATCACACCATATTTTGGGGTACTTAAGCCCCTAGTGTATTTGGCCGTACCAAAGCGTACAGATGTAACATGTCATAAGTGAACATGTATAAATAGAGAAAGGAATGCAATAATAGGCAAAAACCGATGCATTGTTTATTCAAAAAATACTGCAATGAAAGCAGAACGATACAAATAGTGCGATAAGCAAGGGATGGGACTATTTAACATGTCCATCTCCAGGGGTAGGCTGCGGGATGGTATGTAAAATAGGTATACTGCTCGTAATAGAGACCACCTGGACACCCGACGTAGCTTTTCTGCTTCCCTGGCTGTTGCATCGTGAGTTCGACAATTCTACTGCCGGACAGGGCTTCTGGAAAACGGAGTCCTGAGAATAATAAAAAAATAATAATGACACAATTGGGAGCCCCTGGTGTGGTTGAGCCGCACTCTGGGCATGTTGTGGTCGTGCCCCTCCCCCTGTGCCCATGGTATCTCCAGAGCGTAGTTATGTACGCGTGGTACTGGTCTCGCGATTTCGCGAGGGCTGGGGTTGGGGCCGCATTGCTACGCGTGCTTGGAACATGCCAGGCGGTCTTGTTGTAGGTTACTCCAGGCGCGCTTGACGGTGTCCGGACGTTTAGTAGTCGAACTTGAGAATTGCCTTAAGAGGCTGCTTTGTACTTCCGCCGCGAGGGCCGCTGTATGCTCCTCCGTTCGGAGAGAGCGTTCAGTGTTTCCATTGACTGTGATTACTCCTCGAGGGTCTGGCATCTTGAGCTTGAGGTATGCGTAGTGTGGCACCGCATTGAACTTTGCAAATGCGGTTCGTCCGAGCAGTGCGTGATAGCCGCTGCGGAGCGAGACTATGTAGAAGATTAATTCCTCGCTTCGGAAGTTATCTGGGGATCCGAAGACCACTTCAAGTGTAATTGAGCCTGTACAGTTGGCCTCTACACCTGGTATGACGCCTTTAAAGGTTGTTTTTGTAGGTTTGATCCTTGAGGGGTCTATGCCCATTTTGCATACTGTATCCTGGTAAAGCAGGTTCAGGCTGCTGCCGCCGTCCATTAGGACTCTAGTGAGGTGAAATCCGTTAATGATTGGGTCAAGAACCAATGCGGCGAATCCGCCGTGGTGGATGCTAGTAGGGTGGTCCCTTCGATCAAAAGTGATCGGGCAGGAGGACCATGGGTTGAACTTTGGGGCGACTGGCTCCATCGCGTATACGTCCCTCAGTGCATGCTTCCGCTCCCTTTTGGGTATGTGGGTTGCGTATATCATGTTCACCGTCCGCACTTGTGGGGGAAAGCCCTTCTGTCCTCTATTGTTCGGCGGCCGGGGCTCCTCCTCGTCATCGCTATGCAGCCCCTTGTTGTTGTTTTTGGCATTTAACTTGCCTGGCTGCTTGAACACCCAACAATCCCTGTAAGTGTGGTTGGCTGGTTTTTCGGGGGTGCTATGTATCTGGCACGAGCGATCGAGTATTCTGTCCAAATTGGACAGGCCCTAAGTATTTCTCTTGAATGGCTTTTTCCGCTGACCGGGTTTAGAGCCTCTGAATCCGGCATTGACTACCGTATCTTCAGCATTATCGCCGTTAATGCGGCGCTTGTGCTTATTGCGATGCGACCTGCCATTGCTGTCCTTGGTATCCGAACTACCAGGGTTTTTGGTCAGGTTGTTACTGCGAGCTAGCCAGCTGTCCTCTCCCGCGCAGAAGCGGGTCATGAGTGATGTGAGGGCTGCCATGGATTTCAGCTTTTCCTGTCCTAGGTGCCGGGCAAGCCACTCGTTGCGGATGTTATGTTTGAAGGCTGCAAGGGCCTCTGCATCCGGACAGTCGACGATTTGATTTTTCTTGGTTAAGAACCGTGTCCAGAATTGTCTGGCCGATTCATCTGGCTGCTGAATTATGTGGGTTAGGTCATCAGCGTCTGGTGGTCGCACATATGTGCCCTGGAAGTTATCAAGGAATGCGGCTTCCAGGTCTTCCCAACAACCAATTGATTCTGCAGGCAAGCTGTTGAGCCAATGCCGAGCTGGTCCTTTAAGTTTGAGTGGGAGGTATTTGATGGCGTGTAGATCATCACCGCGGGCCATGTGGATGTGAAGAAGATAGTCCTCGATCCAAACCGCAGGATCTGTTGTGCCGTCGTATGATTCAATGTTTACAGGTTTGAAACCCTCAGGGATTTGATGATCCATTACTTCGTCTGTGAAGCATAGTGGGTGTGCGGCGCCTCTGTATTGGGCTATATCACGACGCAGCTCAAATGAGCTTTGTCTACTGTGTTCGGCCTGGCCGGAATTGCTGTATCTGGCGTGACGGTTGTCATCACGTATCATGGGGCGCCCACGCGATCCGTAGATTGATCTTATTTGTCTTGCCTTGTCCTCCAATATGTCTCGCAAGTCTGGCGCATTCCCCCGTGGCTTTGTACTTTTCGAGCGACGCCGGGGTGCGGCTTTAGCGGAGGGCCTAGAGGCCTCTCTGTCGCGGCCACGAGGTGGCCGGTCGGCCGCGTCATGCGCTGGTGATGTAGGTTTGGGTGCTTCCTCCTCTAATTGGGGTAGCAGCCTGCGTTTTGGGCAGCTCTTGGAGGGGCGATCGAGTTTGTACTCTTCGGCTGCAAGGACTTCGGTCCATCTGTCAGCTAACAAGTCTTGGTCAGCTCTAAGCTGCTGCTGCTTTTTCTTGAGGCTGCTTGCCGTGGCCATAAGCCTGCGCTTGAAATGCTCTTGTTCGACGGGATCCTCGGGTACGAAAAATTCGTCGTCGTCGAGGCTTGCTTTATCTTCGGAGGGAGGCATATAATTATCGTCCTCTACCTCTCTGACTGCCTCTCTATCATGAGGGCTGGCTTCTCCCTCCTCCGGTGATGAATCCTGCTGGAGGGGGTTGTCTTCGGCACTGTCCGGGGTGTTATTATCTCCCGTGCCGGAATCACCGTTTTTGCTGTGGCGGGATTTAGAGCGGCGCTGCTGACGCTGGCGCTTGGGCTGCTTCTTGGAGGGGTCATCCTCCGTTGTTCCATTGCCATTCTCATCTTTTGAGATGTCCACCATGTATATGTCGTATGACGAGGTGGCCTTCCAGTGCCCTGTAGGCGCTGGTTCTTGGTTGTCTCCTGCATCGTCGTCCATACCGTCGATGTCTTCGGAATCGAAGTCGAGCATGTTGGTTAAATCATCGACAGTGGCTACAAAGTGGGTGGTGGGTGTGCATTGAATTTCTTCATCGTCCGCATCCCAACCTTCCTGACCATAGTCCGGCTAGGGCTCTCCTGATAAAGAGAGAGACTTTAGTGAATTCAGGATGTCGCCAAAGGACGAGTGCTGAAAGATGTCTGCGGCAGTGAACTCCATAACCGGCGCCCAATTGGATTTGATTGGCAGGGGCACGGGAGGTTCGGATTCCAGAGAGGAGTCCGACACCTCGGAGTCACGGGCTTTGCGAAGGACAGGGATGGTGTTCGGCTTAATCGCCATAGAGATCGTAGCCCCCGAGGCGGTGTCCAGCCACTCGTCCTCGACCGGCGAAGTCGGCTCCGAGCTAGGGGTCGGAGCGGACGCTGGTGCGGCCTCCAGGGTACTCTCCGGCGGCAGAGCTAGATCATACCCATCGAGACAGTGCGGCGTGCTTGGCTGTGGCTCGAATCCGTCGAAGATCAAGTCTCCGCGGATGTCAGCCTTGTAGTTCAAACTCCCAAATCTGACCTAATGGCCAGGGGCGTAGCTTTCGATCTGCTCCAGATGGCCAAGTGAATTGGCCCGCAGTGCAAAGCCGCCGAATACGAAGATCTGTCCGGGGAGAAAAGTCTCACCCTAGACCGCGTCGTTGTTGATGATCGAAGGAGCCATCGGGCCTAAAGGTGACGACACAGAGGAACTCTCAATGAAAGCACCAATGTCGGTGTCAAAACCGGCAGATCTCGGGTAGGGGGTCCCGAACTGTGCGTCTAGGCGGATGGTAACAGGAGACAAGGGACACGATGTTTTTACCCAGGTTCGGGCCCTCTCGGTGGAGGTAAAACCCTACTCCTGCTTGATTAATATTGATGATATGGGTAGTACAAGAGTAGATCTACCACGAGATCAAAGAGGCTAAACCCTAGAAGCTAGCCTATGGTATGATTGTTGTTCGTCCTACGGACTAAAACCCTCCGGTTTATATAGACATCGGAGAGGGCTAGGGTTACACAGAGTCGGTTACAATGGTAGGAGATCTACATATCCATATCGCCAAGCTTGCCTTCCACGCCAAGGAAAGTCCCATCCGGACACGGGACAAAGTCTTCAATCTTGTATCTTCATAGTCTAGGAGCCCGGCCAATGGTGATAGTCCGGCTATCCGGACACCCCCTAATCCAGGACTCCCTCACCTATCTATGTTACTGATAAGGATTATGAATTCTTTGTTGATCCTGAAATAATTACTTTGGTTGAATCTGATCCTTTTTATGGCCTTGAATCTGAAACTGTTGTGGCACATCTTACCAAGTTAAATGATATAGCCACCCTGTTTACTAATGATGAGAAGTCTCGCTATTATTATATCCTTAAGATATTTCTGTTCTCATTAAAGGGTGATGCTAAGACTTGGTTTAATTCTCTTGATCCTGGTTGTGTGCATAGTCTCCAGGATATGATTTATTACTTCTCTGCTAAATATTTCCCTGCTCATAAGAAACAAGCTGCCTTGCGGGAAATATATAATTTTGTGCAAATCAAAGAAGAGAGTCTCCCACAAGCTTGGGGGAGGCTTCTCGGATTACTTAATGCTTTGCCTGATCATCCTCTTAAGAAAAACGAAATACTTGATATATTTTATAATGGACTAACCGATGCTTCCAAGGACTACTTGGATAGTTGTGCTGGTTGTGTTTTCAGGGAAAGAACAACCGACGAAGCTGAATTACTATTGAATAATATGTTGACTAATGAAAATAATTGGACTCTTCCTGAGCCAATTCCTGAGGCAATTCCTGAACCAATTGAGCCAACTCCTGAGCCTATTCCTAAACCCACTCCGAAGAAGAGAGGTGTTTTATTTCTCAGTCCTGAAGATATGCAAGAGGCAAAGAAATCAATGAAAGAAAAAGGTATTAAAGCCGAAGATGTTAAGAATTTACCTCCTATTGAAGAAATACATGGTCTTAATATACCGCCTGTTGAAGAACCACATTGTCTTGATAACCCGACACAGGTAGTAAATGCAAATTCTCTCTATAGATATGATAAGGTTGAAATTCCGTCTACTAGATTTCATAGCCCATGCTTAGATGAATTTGATGACATTATGGCTAGGCAAGAAAGTTTTAATGCTTATGTTGGTAGAGAATTAAAGAATAATGCTTTTGAAATAGGATGCTTGAGTGATTATATGGCTAGAGTTAAAGGTGAACTTAAACTCATTAGCAAATATGCTTCTATGGTTGCTACTCAAGCTGAACAAGTACTTAAAGCTCAAAATGATTTGCTCGATGAATTAAATAATAAACCTGACTTTGCTGTTAGAGTGGCTACTAGAACTGGTAGAATAACTCAGGAACCTTCGTATCCTGAAGGCCACCCTAAGAGAATCGAGCAAGATTCTCAGAGAAATAATTTAGAGGCACCTAGTTCTTCTAAAAAGAAGAAAAAGAAAAACGATAGAACTTTGCATGCTTCTAGTGAACCTGTTGTAGACACACCTGAGAATCCCAATGATATTTCTATCTCTGATGCTGAAACACAATCAGGTGATGAACATGAACCTAGTGATAATGTTAATGATAATGTTCATATTGATGCTCAACCTAGCAAAAACAATGAAGTAGAGATTGAACCTGCTGTTGACCTTGATAACCCACAATCAGAGAATCAACGTTATGATAAGAGAGATTTTTTTACTAGGAAGCATGGTCGAGAAAGAGAACCATGGGTTCAGAAACCCATGCCCTTTCCTCCTAAACCATCCAAGACAAAGGATGATGAGGATTTTGAGCGCTTTGCTGAAATGATTAGACCTATTTTCTTACATATGCGCTTAACTGATATGCTTAAAGTAAATCCTTATGCTAAGTACATGAAGGATATCATTACAAATAAAAGAAAAATACCGGAAGCTGAAATTTCCACCATGCTTGCTAATTACACTTTTAAGGGTGGAATACCAAAGAAACTTGGAGATCCGGGGGTACCAACTATACCATGCTCCATTAAAAGAAATTATGTTAGAACTGCTTTATGTGATCTTGGAGCCGGTGTTAGTGTTATGCCTCTCTCTTTATATCGTAGACTGGAATTGAATAAGTTGACACCTACTAAAATATCTTTGCAAATGGCTGATAAATCAACTGCTATACCTGTCGGTATTTGTGAGGATGTGCCTATTGTAGTTGCAAATGTCACTATCTTCACAGACTTTGTTATTCTTGATATTCCCGAGCACGATAGTATGTTGATTATCCTTGGTAGACCCTTTTTGAATACTGCAGGGGCTGTTATTGATTGCAACAAAGGCAATGTCACTTTTCATGTTAATGGTAATGAGCATACAGTACACTTTCCAAGGAAACAATCTCAAGTTCATAGCATCAATTCTATTGGAAAAGTTCCAACTATCATTATTGGAGGTTTTGAATTTCCTCTCCCTACTGTCAAGAAAAAGCATGATATTCTTATTTTTGGGGATATCCATATCCCCGTTGAGGTAACTTAGTGTTATTCGGAATTTCTCCGGTCCCGTGTTATTCGGAATGAGTTTGTTAACAAGACTTGATCAACCTTGTTAGTGGATTCATTTTGATTATCATGAGATGTATGAAACTAGAAGGCACAACCTTCTGTACCCTCTTTTTACTTTCTGTTATTTAGAATAAGTAAAGCAAAATAGTATTATTCGTCTGTTTTCTGAATTATCCATGCAATAAAAAATATCCTGAAAATAAAAGTGCTCCAAATGCCCTGCAAATTTAATATGATTTTTTATGGAATATTTGAGAATTTTAGGCACTAAAAACACTGCAGGAGGGGCAAGCACCAGGCCACGAGAGTGGAGGGCACGCCCACACCCCCTGGGCGCGCCCCCTATCTCGTGGGCCCCTGGTGGCCCCCTCCACTTATGCCAGCACCCACACACTCCATCCTCTTCCCAAAAAAATCCCCATCTATCTCAAGCACGAGTTCTAGCTCATTTTGCTGCGATTTTCGATCTCCTTGCTCAAAGCTCCATTCACAAAACTGCTTTGGAAGATTGTTGTTTGGTATGTGACTCCTCCATTGGTCCAATTAGTTTTTGTTCTAGTGCTTTATTCATTGCAAATTTTTTGCTGCATAGGTGACCATGTTCTTGAGCTTTCATGTTAAATTTATGAGGTCCCAAGTAATTTTAATGCATGATATAGGCTCTAGGCACTTGTAGGAGTAGTTGCTATCAATCTTGTTTAGTTTTATTCACTTTTATTTTGAAGTTACTACAATTTCAGAAATTTTCAGAAAATGTTAAGGAGATTTTTGAGGGGCTCTTCTAGCCAAGGCTCCCAGGAAAAACAAGCTAAAGAGAAGGAAAAGTCCAAATATAATCTTCCTCGTATAGTGGAAGTACGTCCGTGTGAATGGCCCTGTGACAATTTCTTGAGAGAAGCTGGAATTTATGAAGACTTTTATTCTTTGATCGAGAATGCAGGCCTCACCGATTTCCTCCACGACCGGATCGATCAGTATCTCTTACTCGCCAATACTTTCGTGCAAAACTTTTATTATTATCCTAAGAAGTCACCGCCTTCAGTATCATTTCATTTATATGATGAATTCAGGGAAATGTCTTTACGTAATTTTTGCGTGGTGTGTAGGATACCCTTTGAGGGAAAATTAGAGGAACCACATCGTAGAGATGTGGATGGCTTTGTTAACACTATCACTATAGGGGATCCAAAGAAGGGTTCCGATGCGAGAATCTCTAGCATACATTTTCCTGTTTTACGCTACTTTGCCATATTTGCTAGTAGATGCTTGATTGGTCGTGGAAATAGTGGAAACTTCAATGTTCCTGATATTATTATTCTTCACCATGCCTTGTTTGGAGATAATAGTTTTAGTATGGGTGCCGTCATTGCTAAACGGCTAAGCCTTAATCGTACAAAAGGCCCCATCTTTGGAGGTATATATGCTGCACGTCTTGCTAGACATTTTGAGATACATATTAGGCACCATGAGAAAGAGGAGACAAAATTGCCTCCTTACATTTTAGATTACAAGAGCATGGTAGCACATGAGTTCACTGTTGACAACGAAGATTAGATGCTCTTGTATAACGTGAGATTCAATAAGAAACACAATGAGACTATTATTTTGCCTGCGCCTCTGTTGTTTGATTTGATTGCAGATAATTTTCTTGTCACGTCGGAAGCTGTGTACGCTCATCGAGGCCAAGCATCCACTCCAGAACCCGAGCCTCGGCCAGAACCTGCACTAGACCCTTATCGTGCATCATCCTACCAGTGGGACCCGGAGATGGCCAGCCAGTGGTATCCTGATTACACCTCCTAGTACACCGGGAAGAGTAGCCGTGGCCCTTGGCATTAGACCAACTTAGGCCAAAAGCCTAAGCTTGGGGGAGTACATATTTCTAACCGACTTTACATTCATGTTCACACACTATTCTAGTTGTCGGTGCTCATACTCTTTCATTGTATTATCCATGCTAGTTTAATTTTCTTTTTCTCGCTTTCTTCTTGTGTGTTTGATAAACCTTAAGAAAAACCAAAAAAATTAGTTAGTTTAATTTCCATGCATGTAGTAGAAATTAAAATGAAAACCGAAAAAGATTTCTCGTTCTTCTTCTTGCTTGTTGGGAGCTTTCCCGTGTAAATAGTTTTATTTTCTTCTCTTTCCTTTGGGGGTCGAGAGTAGAAGACCATATTGAAAATGTTTAGTGGCTCTCATATGCATGATTGTTTATTTAACTTAGAGCCCATATTACTTTGTCTTCTCCCTTGAGTTGAATGCTTGCAGATTCCAGCTTAGTCCAATGCACGTGCACTATTATTATTATTATTATACACATCGTTCGGTCGTGCAAGTGAAAGGCAATAATGACGATATATGATGGACTGATTGAGATGAGAAAACCTGGTATGAACTCGACCTCTCTTGTTTTTGTAAATATGATGAGTTCATCGTATGATTCAACTTATTATGAAGTAAACATATTTGCAATGACATTTAGAGATTATAGTTGCTTGTGCCATGCTTGATTAGCTATGAGTTATAGTTGTTTACCTTGCGTGCCAACATTCTATTAGAATGATTATGATGTGGTATGGTGGGATGGTATCCTCCTTTGAATGAATTGAGTGACTCGACTTGGCACATGTTCACGCATGTAGTTGAAACAAATCAACATATCCTTCATGATATTTATGTTCATGGTAGATTATATCATACTCATGCTTGTACTTGGTGTGAATTAATTTTAATGCATGTTCATGACTGTTGTCGCTCTCTCAGTTGGTCGCTTCCCAGTCTTCTGCTAGCCTTCACCTATACTAAGCGGGAATACCGCTTGTGCATCCAAACTCCTTAAACCCCAAAGTTATTCCAATGAGTCCACCATACCTTCCTATATGCGGTATTTACCTATCGTTCCAAGTAAATTTGTATGTGCCAAACTCCAAACCTTCAAATGAAATTCTATTTTGTATGCTCGAGCAGCTCATGTTTCAACTAGGGCTGCCTATATCTTCCATGCTAGGTGGGTTATTCTCAAGAGGAGTGGACTCCGCTCCCCATTAACGAGAAAGGGCCGGTAACCGGGATGCCCAGTCCCATGATCCAAAAAGATCAAAGCAAATCAATATAATTAAACAAAACTCCCCCAGGGCTGTTGTTAGTTGGAGGCACTCGTTGTTTCGAGCAAGCCATGGATTGATGCTTATTGGTGTTGGGGGAGTATAAACTTTTACCATTCTGTTTGGGAACTGCCTATAATGCATGCAGTATGGAAGATACAGCCATCTCATAGTTGTTGCGTTGACAGTCAAAGTATGCCGCTCAAAATGTTATTCATCTCTATTTTAAAATCGAGCTCTGGAACCTCTACAAATCCTTGCTTCCCTCTGTGAATGGCCTATCTATTTACTTTTATGTTGAGTCATCATCCCTCTTATTAAAAAGTACCCGCTGGAGAGCACACTGTCATTTGCATTCATTACTATTGGTTTATATTGGGTATGATTTGACTGGATCTCTTTTACCATGAATTACAATGTCTAGTCAGTCCTTGATCTTTAAAGGTGCTTTGCATTTATGTTTTGTGGTCTCAGAAAGGGCTAGTGAGATACCATTTTCTTATATCATGTTAGGATTGTTTTGAGAAAGTGTTGTCATCCAAGTTTTATTATTATGGCTCGCTAGCTAATTATGCCATTGATATGAGTAATTGTGAGACCTGGGTGTTATTATGAGTATGGTTAGTTCATAATACTTGCTGAAAACTTGAATGCTGGCTTTACATGTTTACAACAACAAGAGCAAATAGAGTTTTAAAGTTTTTCTTTATCACTTTCAGTTTATCAACTGAATTGCTTGAGGACAAGCAAAGGTTTCAGCTTGGGGGAGTTGATACGTCTCCAACGTATCTACTTTTCCAAACACTTTTGCCCTTGTTTTGGACTCTAACTTGCATGATTTGAATGAAACTAACCCGTATTAACGCTGTTTTCAGCAGAACTGCCATGATGTTGTTTTATGTGTAGAAAACAAAAGTTCTTGGAATGTCCTTAAAATCCACGGAGACAAGTTTTGGAAAATATAAAAAATACTGCCAAAAGAATCAAGACCAGGGGGCCCACACCCTGTCAACGAGGGTGGGGGGCGCGCCCACCCCCCTGGGCGCGCCCCCTGTCTCGTGGGCCCCTTGAGGCTCCACCGACCTCAACTCCAACTCCATATATTCCGTTTCACGGAGAAAAACATCAAAGAGAAAGTTTCATTGCATTTTACGATACAGAGCCACCGCCAAGCCCTAATCTCTCTCGGGAGGGCTGATCTGGAGTCCGTTCGGGGCTCCGGAGAGGGGGATTCATCACCGTCGTCATCATCAACCATCCTCCATCACCAATTTCATGATGCTCACCGCCATGCGTGAGTAATTCCATCGTAGGCTTGCTGGATGGTGATGGGTTGGATGAGATTTACCATGTAATCAAGTTAGCTTTGTTAGGGTTTGATCCCTAGTATCCACTATGTTCTGAGATTGATGTTGCTATGACTTTGCTATGCTTAATGCTTGTCACTAGGGCCCGAGTGACATGACTTCAGATCTGAACCTATTATGTTTTCATGAATATTTGTGTGTTCTTGATCCTATCTTGCAAGTATATAGTCACCTATTATGTGTTATGATCCGACAACCCCGAAGTGACAATAATCATGATACTTCTCGGTGATGACCATAGTTTGAGGAGTTCATGTATTCACTATGTGCTAATGCTTTGTTCCGGTTCTCTATTAAAAGGAGGCCTTAATATCCCTTAGTTTTCGTTAGGACCCCGCTGCCACGGGAGGGTAGGACAAAAGATGTCATGCAAGTTCTTTTCCATAAGCACGTATGACTATATACGGAATACATGCCTACATTACATTGATGAACTGGAGCTAGTTCTGTGTCACCCTATGTTATTGCTATTACATGAGGAATCGCATCCGACATAATTATCCATCACTGATCCAATGCCTACGAGCTTTTCACATATTGAGTTTCGCTTATTTACTTTTCCGTTACTACTGTTACAACTACTACAAAACTATTATCTTTACTTTTGCCACTGTTACCTTTATTATCATACTACTTTGCTACTAAATATGTTGCTGCAGATACTAAGTTATCCAGGTGTGGTTGAATTGACAACTCAACTGTGAATACTCAATAATATTCTTTGGCTCCCCTTGTGTCGAATCAATAAATTTGGGTTGAATACTTTAGCCTCGAAAGCTGTTGCGATCCCCTACACTTGTGGGTTATCAGTGTATGATTAACAGCGGCATCTATTGTGTTATAATTGGCACTAGATTGACAGTATGAAGAGTCCTTAAGTAAGTAGCATCACATCACATCAACACTGCCACTAGATTAACATGTAGAACAATAGCATTAGTATTACTATCATGAGAGTAGCACATGGTCAGTAAATGTGCAATCAAATTTGTGCAGTTCCACTGGGATGAATCAATGTTAGCGGCATGAGATTTAAGTGTAACTGTGAAAACACAATTCATGGGAAATAAAGCAAGACGGAAGCACTTCATGAAATGGTGGTGGCATTGCTTCAATTTATCGACGGCACTAGACCATTACTTATAGTGACATTAGGTGGCATTGCTTAATGCTTCATGTGATTTTACATTAACGGTAGCGATATGGGCATAGGGACAGCAGGGGCATAAAGTGGTGAGGCAGATGTGGCTGCCGAGAGCGGCAAACAGTCAAGCAGCATGTCTGCATTTGTCCCATTTTTAATCTCCTCGGCAACATTTTCCTATGTGAGCATCGGAAATCTAGACCTGCTCATTCTCATTTGCGTTGTCCCCCAACACCCGTTACTTTCTTTCCTTTTTCGACCAAGAGATAGGTCCACTTCCCCCCACCCTTCGCCATCCACCATGCTTTCTTCGTCTTTTCAACCAAGAGACCAGTTGGGTTGCCAGTATCTACTACTTTCCCTCATTTCCTCTTAGAACCAAGTCCTAGGTTCATGCTACAGCTTTCCCACTTTCTTCCCACTTTGAACCAACTCTTAGATTCGACTGTATGAACTAGCTTTACCTCTAATAATAGTAAAAGTCTAGGTGGCTTTGGAACAGCGGACGGAAGTAGAAAAAGATCCATGATACGTCTCCAACGTATCTATAATTTTTGATTGTTCCATGCTATTATATTACCCCTTTTGGATGTATATGGGCTTTATTTTACATATTTATATCATTTTTGGGACTAACCTACTAACCGAAGGCCCAGCCCATATTGCTGTTTTTTTGCCTATTTCAGTATTTCGAAGAAAAGTAATATCAAACGGAGTCCAAACGGAATGAAACCTTCGGGAGCATGATTTTTGGAACAAACGTGATCCGGAGAGCTTGGAGTGCAAGTCAAGAACCTTCCGAGGGCCCCACGAGATAGGGGGCCGCCCCCCCTGTAGGGCGCGCCCCCCTGTCTCATGGGCCCCTCGGGCGGCCACCGATGTATTTCTTCCTCCTATATATACCTACGTACCCCGAAAACATCCAGGAGCACCACGAAACACAATTTCCACCGCCGTAACCATCTGTATCCACGAGATCCCATCTTGGAGCCTTCGCCGGCACTCTGCC
Source organism: Triticum aestivum (assembly GCF_018294505.1). Classification (NCBI taxonomy): domain Eukaryota; kingdom Viridiplantae; phylum Streptophyta; class Magnoliopsida; order Poales; family Poaceae; genus Triticum; species Triticum aestivum. Next base: position 262,406,080 of record NC_057810.1, on the reverse strand, counting down.
GGAGGGGGAATCAACCATGAAGGGCCTCTACATCAACATCCTTGCCCTTCCGATGAGTTGTGAGTAGTTTACCACAGACCTACGGGTCCATAGTTATTAGCTAGATGGCTTCTTCTCTCTTTTTGGATCTCAATACAATGTTCTCCCCCTCTCTTGTGGAGATCTATTCGATGTAAACTCTTTTTGCGGTGTGTTTGTCGAGATCCGATGAATTGTGGGTTTATGATCAAGTTTATCTATGAATAATATTTGAATCTTCGCATTCTTTTATGTATGATTGAGTTATCTTTGCAAGTCTCTTTGAATTATCAGTTTGGTTTGGCCTACTAGATTGGTCTTTCTTGCCATGGGAGAAGTGCTTAGCTTTGGGTTCAATCTTGCGGTGTTCTTACCCAGTGACAAAAAGGGTTGCAAGACACGTATTGTATTGTTGCCATCGAGGATAACAAGATGGGGTTTATATCATATTGCATGTGTTTATCCCTCTACATCATGTCATCTTGCTTAATGCATTACTTTGTTCTTATGAACTTAATACTCTAGATGCTGGCAGGAGTCGATCGATGTGTGGAGTAATAGTAGTAGATGCAGGCAGGAGTCGGTCTACTTGTTATGGACGTGATGCCTATATACATGATCATGCCTAGATAATCTCATAACTATGCGCTTTTCTATCAATTGCTCGACAGTAATTTGTTCACCCACCGTAATACTTATGCTATCTTGAGAGAAGCCACTAGTGAAACCTATGGCCCCCGGGTCTATCTCTTATCATATTTGCTTTCAATCTACTTTTATTTGCATCTTTACCTTTTGCATCTATATTATAAAATACCAAAAATATATCTATCTTATCATACTATCTTTATTAGATCTCACTTTCGCAAGTGGCCGTGAAGGGATTGACAACCCCTTTATTGCGTTGGTTGCGAGTTCTCAGTTTGTTTGTGTAGGTGCGTGGGACTTTTGAGGAGCCTCCTACTAGATTGATACCTTGGTTCTCAAAACTGAGGGAAATACTTACGCTACACTTTGCTGCATCACCCTCTCCTCTTCAAGGAAAACCAACGCAAGCTCAAGACATAGCAAGAAGGATTTCTGGCGCTGTTTCCAGGGACGTCTTCGCTCAAGTCAAGACATACCAAGTACCCATCACAAACCCATCTCCCTTGCATTTACATTATTTGCCATTTGCCTCTCGTTTTCCTCTCCCCCACTTCACCGTTGCCGTTTTATTCGCCCTCTCTTTCCTAATCTCCTCCTCTCTTTTTGCTTGCCTTTTTCTGTTTGCTTGTGTGTTGGATTACTTGTTGCCATGGCACAAGATAATACCAAGTTGTGTGACTTCTCGAATACCAATAATAATGATTTCCTTAGTACTCCGATTGCTCCTCTTAATGATGTTGAGTCTTGTGAAATCAATACCGCTTTGCTGAATCTTGTTATGAAAGATCAATTCGACGGCCTTCCTAGTGAAGATGCCGCTACTCATCTAAACAATTTTGTTGATTTGTGTGATATGCAAAAGAAGAAAGATACGGATAACGATATTGTCAAATTGAACTTATTTCCTTTTTCACTTAGAGATCGTGCTAAAGTTTGGTTTTCGTCTTTGCCTAAAAATAGTATTGATTCTTGGAACAAGTGCAAAGATGCTTTTATCTCTTAGTATTTTCCTCCCGCTAAGATCATCACTCTTAGGAACGATATTATGAATTTTAAACAACTTGATCATGAGCATGTTGCCCAATCTTGGGAAAGAATGAAATTGATGCTTCGCAATTGCCCTACTCATGGTTTGAATTTATGGATGATCATACAAAAATTTTATGCCGGTTTGAACATTGCTTCTAGAAATCTCTTGGATTCGGCCACGGGAGGCACCTTTATGGAAATCACATTAGGAGATGCTACAAAATTGCTTCATAATATTATGGCTAATTATTCTCAATGGCACACCGAAAGATCTTGTAGTAAAAAAGTGCATGCTATAGAAGAAATTAATGTTTTGAGTGGAAAGATGGATGAACTTATGACGATGTTTGCTACTAAAAATACTCCTCTTGATCCCAATTATATGCCTTTGTCTTCCTTGATTGAGAATAATAATGAATCTATGGATGTGAATTTTGTTGGTAGGAATAGTTTTGGAAACAATGCTTATAGTGGAATTTTAATGCTAGACCGTTCCCTAGTAAGCCCTCTAATAATTATGGAAATTCCTACAATAATTCTTATGGTAATTTTAATAAGATTCCCTCTAATTTTGAGAATAGTGTGAAATAATTTATGGTTTCTCAAAAGAATTTTAATGCCTTGCTTGAAGAAAAATTGCTCAAAGTTGATGATTTGGCTAGGAACGTTGATAGACTTTCGCTTGATGTTAATTCTCTTAAACTTGGATCATCTTCTCCTAAGCATGATATCAATGAGTCTCTCAAAGTAATGAGAATTTCCATTGACGAGTGCAAGGAAAGAATCGCTAGATTGCATGCTAAAAAAGAAAGCTTTATAAAAGCGTGTTCTTCTAGTCTTCATGAAAATAATGATGAGGATCTTAAAGTTATTGATGCGTCTCCGATTAGATCTATGTTTTACAATATGAATTTTGATGATTATGGGAGTGATGATGAATCCACATTGCCTAGAAGGCGTCCCAAAAATTCTGAGTCTTTAGATCTTGATGTTAAATTTGGTAAAAGTGAGATTGGAGAATCCTCAACTTCTAATAATACTGAACCTACTATCTCGGATTTCAAGGAATTTGATTATGATAATTGCTCTTTAAAAGGGTGTATTTCCTTGCTGCAATCCGTTGTTAATTCTCCTCATGCTTATAGTCAAAATAAAGCTTTTACCAAACATATTGTTGATGCCTTGATGTAATCTTATGATGAAAAACTTAATTTGGAAGTTTCTATAGCTAGAAAACTTAATGATGAGTGGGAACCAACTATAAAGATTAGAATTAAATATTATGAGTGTTTTGCTTTGTGTGATTTGGGTGCTAGTGTTTCCTCGATTCCGAAAACTTTATGTGATATTCTAGGTTTCCATGATCTTGATGATTGCTCTTTAAATTTGCACCTTGTGGATTCCACCATTAAAAAGCCTATGGGAAGGATCAATGATGTTCTTATTGTTGCAAATTGAAATTTGGTGCTCGTAGATTTTATCGTTCTTGGTATAGATTGCAATCTTTCTTGCCCTATTATTCTTGGTAGACCTTTCCTTAGAACGATTGGTGCGATTATTGATATGAAGGAAGGGAATATTAGATTCGAATTTCCTTTAAAGAAAGGCATGGAGAACTTTCCAAGAAATAAAGTCAAATTACCTTATGAATCTATCATGGGTGCTACTTATGAATTTAGTGCCAAAGATGGCACTCGTTAGATCTATCTTTGTTTTTATGCCTAGCTAGGGGCGTTAAACAATAGCGCTAGTTGGGAGGCAACCCAATTTTTCTTTATGTTTTTAGTTTTTGCTCCTGTTTAGTAATAAATCTTGCATCTATCTTCTGGTTATATGTGTTTTTATCTTTTAATTAGTGTTTGTGCCAAGTAGAACCTATAGGATAACCTACGATGATAGTTGATTTGATTCTGCTGAAAAACAGAAACTTTGCACGCACTAATATAATTTTGTTAAATCACAGGAACGTGCTTTTGCGTTGATTCTTTTTGATGCTGTTCAATAAACAAATTTTACCGGACTTCCTATTTTGTTAGGATTTTTAGAGTTCCAGAAGTTTGCGTTAGTTACAGATTGCTACAGACTGTTCTGTTTTTGACAGATTCTGTTTTTCGTGTGTTGTTTGTTTATTTCAATGCATCTATGGCTAGTAAATTAGTTTATAAACCATAAAGAAGTTGGAATAAAGTAGGTTTAACACCAATGCAAATAAATAATGAGTTCATGGCAGTACCTTATGTGGTGGTTTTGTTTTCTTTCACTAACGGAGCTTATAAGATTTCCTGTTGAGTTTTGTGTTGTGAAGTTTTCAAGTTTTGGGTAAAGCTTTTATGGACTATGGAATAAGGAGAGTCAAGAGCCTAAGCTTGGGGATGCCCATGGAACCCCAAGATATTCAAGAATAGCCAAAAGCCTAAACTTGGGGATGCCCCGGGAAGGCATCCCCTCTTTCGTCTTCGTTCATTGGTAACTTTACTTGGAGCTATACTTTTATTCACCACACGATATGTGTTTTGCTTGGAGCGTCGTGTATTATAATAGTCTTTGCTTTTTAGTTTACCACAATCATCCTTGCTGTACACACCTTTTGGGAGAAGCCTATTTGATTAGAATTTGCTAGAATACTCTATGTGCTTCACTTATATCTTTAGAGCTTGATAGTTTTTGCTCTAGTGATTCACTTATATCTTTTAGAGCACGGTGGTGTCTTAATTTTGAAGAAATTGCTAGTCTCTCATGCTTCACTTATATTATTTTGAGAGTCTTTTAAAACAGCATGGTATTTTCTATGATCATAAAGTTGGTCCTAGAATGATGAGCATCCAAGTTGGGTATAATAAAAACTATCATAGAAAGTGAATTGGATGCTATGATCAATTTGATGCTTGATAATTGTTTTGAGATATGGAGGTAGCAATATTAAAGTCATGCTAGTTGGGTGATTATAAATTTAAAGAATGCTTGTGTTGAAGTTTGTGATTCCCGTAACATGCACGTATGGTGAACCGCTTTGTGATGAAGTTGGAGCAAAATTTTATTTATTGATTGTCTTCCTTATGAGTGGTGGTCGGGGACGAGCGATGGTCTTTTCCTACCAATCTATCCCCCTAGGAGCATGCGCGTAGTGCTTTGGTTTTTGATGACTTCTAAATTTTTGCAACAAGTATATGAGTTCCTTTGATTAATGTTGAGTCCATGGATTATACGCACTCTTTCACCCTTCCACCATTGTTAGTCTCTCTTGTACCGCGCAACTTTCGCCGGTACCATACACCCACCATACTCCTTCCTCAAAACAGCCACCATACCTACCTATTATGGCATTTCCATAGCCATTCCGAGATATATTGCCATGCAACTTTCCACCTTTCTGTTCATATGACACGCATTACTTTTGTCATATTGCTTTTGCATGATCATGTAGTTGACATTGTATTTGGGGCAAGGCCACCTTCATAATTTTCATACATGTTGCTCTTGATTCATTGCATATCCTGGTACACCGCCGGAGGCATTCATATAGAGTCATATCTTGTTCTAGCTTTGAGTTGTAAATCCATAAAAGTGTGATGATCTTCATTATTAGAGCATTGTCCTAGTGAGGAAAGGATGATGAAGACTATGATTCCCCCGCAAGTCGGATGAGGCTTCAGACTTTAAAGAAAGAAAAAAAAGGAGAAAGGCCAAGAAAAAAAAGAGAAGGCCAAAGAAAAAAAGGGGAAAAGGAAAAAAAAGAAAAGAAAAAAAATAATAAAATGAGAGAAAAAGAGAGAAGGGACAATGCTACTATCTCTTTTTCCACACTTGTGCTTCAAAATAGCACCATGATCTTCATGTTAGAGAGTCTCATATGTTGTCACTTTTATATACTAGTGGGAATTTTTCATTATAGAACTTGGCTTGTATATTCCAATGATGGGCTTCCTCAAAAGTGCCCTAGGTCTTCGTGAGGAAGCAAGTTGGATGCACCCCACTTAGTTCCTTTTATTGAGCTTTCATATATTTATAGCTCTAGTGCATCCGTTGCATGGCAATCCCTACTCAATCACATAGATATCTATTAATGGGCATCTCCATAGCCCGTTGATACGCCTAGTTGATGTGAGACGATCTTCTTTTTTGTCTTCTCCACAACCACCATTCTATTCCACATATAGTGCTATGTCCATGGCTCACGCTCATGTATTGCGTGAAAGTTGAAAAAGTTTGAGATTATTAAAGTATGAAACAATTGCTTGGCTTGTCATCGGGGTTTTGCATGATTAAATACTTTATGTGATGAAGATAGAGCATAGCCAGACTATATGATTTTGTAGGGATAACTTTCTTTAGCCATGTTATTTTGAGAAGACATGATTACTTTGATTAGTATGCTTGAAGTATTACTATTTCTTATGTCAATATGAACTTTTATTTCGTATTCATTTGGATCTGAACATTCATGCCACAATAAAGGAAATTACATTATGAATTATGCTAGGTAGCATTCCACATGAAAAATTTCTTTTTTTATCATTTACCTACTCAAGGACGAGCAGGAATTAAGCTTGGGGATGCTTGATACGTCTCCAACGTATCTATAATTTTTATTGTTCCATGCTATTATATTATCCCTTTTGGATGTTTATGGGCTTTATTTTACACATTTATATCATTTTTGGGACTAACCTACTAACTGGAGGCCTAGCCCATATTGCTGTTTTTTTTGCCTATTTCAGTATTTTGAAGAAAAGGAATATCAAGCGGAGTCCAAATGGAATGAAACCTTCGGGAGCGTGATTTTTGTAACAAACGTGATACGGAGAGCTTGGAGTGCAAGTCAAGAAGCTTCTGAGGGCCCCACGACATAGGGGGCCGCCCCCCTTGTAGGGCGCGCCCCCTGTCTCGTGGGCCCCTCGGGCGGCCACCGATGTATTTCTTCCTCCTATATATACCTACATACCCCGAAAACATCCAGGAGCACCACGAAACACAATTTCCACCGCCGTAACCTTCTATATCCGCGAGATCCCATCTTGGAGCCTTTGCCGACACTCTGCCGGAGGGGGAATCAACCATGGAGGGACTCTACATCAACATCCTTGCCCCTCCGATGAGTTGTGAGTAGTTTACCACAGACCTACGGGTCCATAGTTATTAGCTAGATGGCTTCTTCTCTCTTTTTGGATCTCAATACAATGTTCTCCCCCTCTCCTGTGGAGATCTATTCGATGTAAACTCTTTTTGCGGTGTGTTTGTCGAGATCTGATGAATTGTGGGTTTATGATCAAGTTTATCTATGAATAATATTTGAATCTTCTCTGAATTCTTTTATGTATGATTGAGTTATCTTTGCAAGTCTCTTCGAATTATCAGTTTGGTTTGGCCTACTAGATTGGTCTTTCTTGCCATGGGAGAAGTGCTTAGCTTTGGGTTCAATCTTGCGGTGTTCTTACCCAGTGACAGAAAGGGTTGCAAGACACGTATTGTATTGTTGCTATCGAGGATAACAAGATGGGGTTTATATCATATTGCATGTGTTTATCCCTCTACATCATGTCATCTTGCTTAATGCATTACTCTGTTCTTATGAACTTAATACTCTAGATGCAGGCAGGAGTCGGTAAATGTGTGGAGTAATAGTAGTAGATGCAGGAAGGAGTCGGTCTACTTGTTATGGACGTGATGCCTATATACATGATCATGCGTAGATAATCTCATGACTATGCGCTTTTCTATCAATTGCTCGACAGTAATTTGTTTACCCACCGTAATACTTATGCTATCTTGAGAGAAGCCTCTAGTGAAACCTATGGCCCCGGGTCTATCTCTTATCATATTTGCTTTCAATCTACTTTTATTTGCATCTTTACTTTTTGCATCTATATTATAAAATACCAAAAATATATCTATCTTATCATACTATCTTTATTAGATCTCACTTTCGCAAGTGGCCGTGAAGGGATTGACAACCCCTTTATTGCGTTGGTTGCGAGTTCTCAGTTTGTTTGTGTAGGTGCGTGGGACTTTTGAGGAGCCTCCTACTGGATTGATACCTTGGTTCTCAAAACTAAGGGAAATACTTACGCTACACTTTGCTGCATCAACCTTTCCTCTTCGAGGAAAACCAACACAAGCTCAAGACGTAGCAATCCACACAAAGAGAGCTGGGGCAGTAGGGCAAGGCAGGTTTCGAAGGAATATATACCTGAGGGTCGTCGACATGTGGCAAAGACGGCGTCGGGAGGCCGCATCTTGGCCACAATACCGCAGGGTAGAAGAAGGGGTCGGAGGCCCTCCCGAGCCGACGCTCTCTCGGAGAGAACACCACGGCCGCCGATCAGGACGCGCGGGCAGTCATTGATCTCCTCCCTCGCTGCTGACAACAGCGTGAACGATACACCTACACCCCTGCCTCGGTCGAGGTTGTCCGGCCGGATTTGTGACCAGCCGTGAGCAAAGACAGAGTGTGGCCACCTATGTGTTGCTTAGATCTGGAGAGCATGAGAGAGTGAACGAGAGGAACCCTAGTAAAGCAAGCGCTAAGGCTCCTGCTTATATATATAGTGGAGTGATTTTGTTGTACCAGCTTCAAAAAATGCGCTCCTACGTGTACCCGCGAGTGGGTGCGAGAGAACTAGTGCGTGCGTGCACCGCTTCTCTTCGTGAGAGTACAATATACTATGCCCAAAGAACGTTCGCTGCAAGAGTAATAGCATAAGTGTGTGACGTGTGAGCTAAAATAAAATGTGCGCGACGTCTTTTGTTTTTTAGAAGTTCTGATGGTAGGGTGTGAAGAGCACATATGTGCATGACGTCTACGTGCAGATAGACGGTGGGTGCGACGTGCGAGTCTGCGAGAGGACTCGGGAGAGTCGTGACTCGTGAGGGTGCGTGCGCGTGAGAGAGAGGGGGACACGTATCAATGCAATGCATGTGTCCGTAAATCATTATCCAACAAACGTTCGCCACAAGCCTTTTCCTGACTAACGCCGTAAGAACCGTTAGATCAGCATCCGATAGTGTCAGTTTTGCCATGTCATTTAACAGAACAGCCACACCTCCTACACACAAATCTTCCACGTGAGTGTTAGCAACTGCCGTATGCTCCCTCCGTTCCAAAATGCAGGGCATATAGCTTTACTGAAAATTCGAACCTCGCAAACTTTTACTGACTTTTCTTGTACCAAATTGAACATGTAGAATACCCTGTATATATCATTTCATTCATCTTCGAGAGGTAACTATAAAGATGCGGGAGGAGTCTACAAAGAAAGACCATCATATCACCCGCAGCAATTTCAGCCATCCTTTGGTGTCGAGGAATATCATAGGAACTCTATATGATACTCCCTCCATTCCTCAATATAGGGTGTATAGTTTTTGGCACGGAAATTAAAGAAGGCACGTGGAGGGAAAATTTCACAAGTTTTGGGCGATATTACACCTGACTAATTGGCATGAGAAAATAGAGGAGATTGCCTAATATAAGGAAATGTAATCAAATCCCTGAAAAATTTATCCAAACGAGTCGTGCAATGCAATACACCTTATATTTCGGGGTTTTTCTCAAAAATCTATACACCTTATATCAAGGAACGGAGGGAGTATGATTTTTATAGGATTTTTCCTTTAGAGACAATTGGTTCATAGGAATAGATTCATATACTCCACATTTCAAAGGAAATAAACATGATACCATTTCTATAGCTTTAGAGCCACTTGGTTCCTATGAATGGATTCCTATACTCCCTTAATTTCAAAGGAAAATAAACATTAGCGTATATTCAATAGAAAAGTTCCTATGATATGAACCAAATTACATCTCTTTTCTAATCCCTCCTCATAGGAATTGAGATACATGTCATCTCTAGATTCAATAGAAAAGTTCCAATGATGTGAACCAAATGACATCTCTTTTCCAATCCGTACTCATAGGAATTTAGATACTCCATGTCATCTCTTTCCCTACAACTTCTATGTATAGATCTTCTATTCCTAAATAGATAGTACAACCCACTAGTAGCTTTTTTCCAAGACATGCAACTATGGCACAAGAACTATATAGTGTCCCAATAACTTTGAAAGATGGTCGATGGATGAAGCTAATCCAACAGTGCAGAGATGGCAAATCCGAGCACTACTGGCTGTTGGATATCATCAACATTCCACTAGATCTGCCACATGTACAATTTAGAAGACTCCATGGTTGAACTTAAGCATAGTGCACAAACCTCAAAACACAAGCACTTCTCCTTTGTTCCAGAATCTTCTGTATCATAATTGATTTTTTTTTCTAAATGAATTGCCATTATTTGTTTACAATGCACACCCCATGAATCTTAACATTTTTATAAAACTAATTGATTTTGAATGAGATGAACTATAAGAACTAAACGAACATCTACATCATGCATATATGACTCAAAGCTTTACATGCTATAGTGTGTATTTATTCATAATTTGGTTTCGAAATCTCATGCGTTCAATGCATGTGTACCTTACTAGTTTTAAGTAGAGTAGCAAATCTCACGCGGCCCCGGGTATATCAAAATGCAGGGAAATTGCATCATTGCCTTTTGGTCGAACCTACGTCCACAATTTTTCATACGTACTATATCTCCACTGGTCCCCGAACCCAAAATGCTGCCTCGTTCCCGTAAAAGCAAGCGGCCCACAGATATTTAAGGCGTCGACTCTAACCCATTTACTATGATGTGGCCCCGCACGCCGTAGTACTCCTACAAACCCTACCGCCGCACTCATCATCGGTTTTCTTCAATAGGACGAGGGAGAAACCGATTTGTAGTGGAGGCACTTTCAAAAAAAGGATCTGTTGTGGAGACCCCTATCCTAGGGTGCCCTAGGTAGCTGCCGCACACATCATTCTTTTCTCTTTTCTTTATGCTCTTGCGCCCTAGAGTGAAATGATGGTTGCTTCGTCCGTCCAGCTTAATGTGGGAAAGGTTGGGCTTTGTGATTTGACCCCTCATCGCTCATTTTCTACTACTACGGCGCTACGACCGGGGTGCCTCCTATTCCAACCGCTGCTCCGAACTGTAATTTGGTGCATCGCACGTGGAGCAAGATGGTGGATGAGCCACATGTCGGCCAAAGGGGTCCTGTTAAGTGTGTCGCCATTTCGTGTGTGGACTGACCCTGCTTGAGTTGCTACGCCAACACGACAGGAGGAGCCTACCACTTGGTTTTGCTCCTTGGTGAATCCCGACTATATTGATCTAAAAAGGTACGTGCTGAACTACCCTCTCTGTCTCGGTTTTTTGTTTTTAGGCATCTCGGTTTATAGGGCGTGCATGTAGTTCTAGGTCATCCATTTGACTAACTAAATATGAGTTACTATGTCACAAAAAGTATATCATTGGATTCTTAAGCGGATGTAGTTGTATTTAAAAGTCGAGGGCGGGGCTTTTCCTGCGTGGTAGGCGGGGCAGTTCTGCCTAGTCTATTCGACAGAGACGCGAGAAGATGAGGGAGTAGGCTGCTGCAAACGTAGGGTTGTGTGATTTGACAACGAGTTACTGCTGGATAGGTGGGGCCCCGTGATTTGACTTGCCATTATCATTTTAACTACGGCGCTACGACCGGCGTGAGTCTCCTGATTGTTGGGGAACATTGCAGAAAACAAAAATTTTCCTACGGTTTCACCAAGATCCATCTATGAGTTCATCTAGCAACGAGTAATCGGATGCATCTACATACCTTTGTAGATCGCGAGCGGAAGCGTTTAAAGAACGGGGATGAGGTAGTCGTACATGACGTGATCCAAATCACCGGAGATCCTAGCACCGAACGGACGGCACCTCCGCGTTCAACACACATACGGAACATCCACGTCTCCTCCTTCTTGATCCAGCAAGGGGAGAGGAGAGGTTGAGGGAGATGGCACCAGCAGCAGCACGACGGCGTGGTGTTGATGGAGCTGCAGTACTCCGGCAGGGCTTCGCCAAGCGCTATGGAGGAGGAGGAGGTGTTGGAGAGGGAGAAGGAGGCAACCAAAGGCGTGGGAGAAAAGCCCTCCTTCCCTCACTATATATAGGAGGGACAAGGGGGGGCGCCGGCCCTAGGAGATCCAATCACCTAGGGTGGGGCGGCGGCCAAGGGGGGGTTTCCCTCCCCCCCAAGGCACCTAGGAGGTGCCTTCCCCTCCTAGGACTCTTTCCCCTTGTAACCCTAGGCGCATGGGCCTCTTGGGGCTGGTGCCCTTGGCCCATGTAGGCCAAGGCGCACCCCCTACAGCCCATGTGGCCCCCCGGGACAGGTGGCCCCACCCGGTGGACCCCCGGGACCCTTCCGGTGGTCCCGGTACAATACCGATAACCTCGAAACTTGTCCCGATGCCCGAAACAGGACTTCCCATATATAAATCTTTACCTCCGAACCATTCCGGAACTCCTCGTGATGTCCGGGATCTCATCCGGGACTCCGAACAACATTCGGGTTACTGCATATACATATCCCTACAACCCTAGCGTCACCGAACCTTAAGTGTGTAGACCCTACGGGTTCGGGAGACATGTAGACATGACCGAGATCGCTCTCCGGTCAATAACCAATAGCGGGATCTGGATACCCATGTTGGCTCCCACATCCTCCTCGATGATCTCATCGGATGAACCACGATGTCGAGGATTCACGCAACCCCGTATGCAATTCCCTTTGTCAATCGATATGTTACTTGCCCGAGATTCGATTGTCGGTATCCCAATACCTTGTTCAATCTCGTTACCGGCAAGTCACTTTACTCGTACCGTAATACATGATCCCGTGACCAGACACTTGGTCACTCTGAGCTCATTATGATGATGCATTACCGAGTGGGCCCAGTGATACCTCTCCGTCATACGGAGTGACAAATCCCAGTCTTGATCCATGTCAACCCAACAGACACTTTCAGAGATACCCGTAGTATACCTTTATAGTCACCCAGTTACGTTGTGACGTTTGGTATACCCAAAGCACTCCTACGGTATCCGGGAGTTACACGATCTCATGGTCTAAGGAAAAGATACTTGACATTGGAAAACTCTAGCAAACGAACTATACGATCTTGTGCTATGTTTAGGATTGGGTCTTGTCCATCACATCATTCTCCTAATGATGTGATCTCGTTATCAATGACATCCAATGTCCATAGTCAGGAAACCATGACTATCTGTTGATCAACGAGCTAGTCAACTAGAGGCTTACTAGGGACATGTTGGTGTCTATTATTCACACATGTATCACGATTTCCGGATAATACAATTATAGCATGAATAAAGACAATTATCATGAACAAGGAAATATAATAATAATGCTTTTATTATATCCTCTAGGGCATATTTCCAACAGTCTCCCACTTGCACTAGAGTCAATAATCTAGTTACATTGTGATGAATCGAACACCCATGGAATTCTGGTGTTGATCATGTTTTGCTCTAGGGAGAGGTTTAGTCAACGGATCCGCTACATTCAGGTCCGTATGTACTTTACAAATCTCTATGTCTCCATCTTGAACATTTTCACCAATGGAGTTGAAGCGACGCTTGATGTGCCTTGTCTTCTTGTGAAACCTGGGCTCCTTGGCAAGAGCAATAGCTCCAGTGTTGTCATAGAAGAGCTTGATCGGCCCCGACGCATTGGGTATGACTCCTAGGTCGGTGATGAACTCCTTCACCCAAATTGCTTCATGCGCTGCCTCCGAGGCTGCCATGTACTCCGCTTCACATGTAGATCCCGCCACGACGCTCCGCTTGCAACTGCACCAGCTTACTGCCCCACCATTCAAAATATACACGTATCCGGTTTGTGACTTTGAGTCATCCAGATCTGTGTCGAAGCTAGCGTCGACGTAACCCTTTACAACGAGCTCTTCGTCACCTCCGTAAACGAGAAGCATTTCCTTAGTCCTTTTCAGGTACTTCAGGATATTCTTGACCGCTGTCCAGTGTTCCTTGCCGGGATTACTTTGGTACCTGCCTACCAAACTTACGGCAAGGTTTACATCAGGTCTGGTACACAGCATGGCATACATAATAGAACCTATGGCCGAGGCATAGGGGATGACACTCATCTCTTCTATATCTTCTACCGTGGTCGTACATTGAGCTGTGCTCAATTTCACACCTTGCAGCACAGGCAAGAACCCCTTCTTAGACTGATCCATATTGAACTTCTTCAATATCTTATCAAGGTATGTGCTTTGTGAAAGACCTATGAGGCGTCTCGATCTATCTCTATAGATCTTGATTCCTAATATATAAGCAGCTTCTCCAAGGTCCTTCATCGAAAAACTTTTATTCAAGTAGGCCTTGATGCTGTCCAAGAGTTCTATATCATTTCCCATCAAAAGTATGTCATCTACATATAGTATGAGAAATGCTACAGAGCTCCCACTCACTTTCTTGTAAACGCAGGCTTCTCCATAAGTCTGCGTAAACCCAAACGCTTTGATTATCTCATCAAAGCGAATGTTCCAACTCCGATATGCTTGCGCCAGCCCATAAATCGAGCGTTGGAGCTTGCACACCTTGTTAGCATTCTTAGGATCGACAAAACCTTCCGGTTGCATCATATACAATTCTTCCTTAAGGAAACCATTAAGGAATGCCGTTTTAACGTCCATTTTCCATATCTCATAATCGTAGAATGCGACAATTGCTAACATGATTCGGACGGACTTTAGCTTCGCTACCGGTGAGAAAGTCTCATCGTAGTCAACCCCTTGAACTTGTCGATAACCCTTAGCGACAAGCCGAGCCTTATAGATGGTCACATTACCATCCGCGTCTGTCTTCTTCTTAAAGATCCATTTATTTTCTATGGCTTGCCGCTCAACGGGCAAGTCAGTCAAAGTCCATACTTCGTTTTCATACATGGGTCCTATCTCGGATTTCATGGCTTCTAGCCATTTGTCGGAATCCGGGCCCGCCATCGCTTCTTCATAGTTTGAAGGTTCACCGTTGTCTAACAACATGATTTCCAAGACAGGGTTGCCGTACCACTCTGGTGCGGAACGTGTCCTTGTGGACCTTCGAATTTCAGTAGGAGCTTGATCAGAAGCATCTTGATCATCATCAATAACTTCCTCTCTAGTTGGTGCAGGCACCTCAGGAACATTTTCTTGAGTTGTGCCATTTTCCGGTTCAAGAGGTAATACTTCATCAAGTTCTACTTTCCTCCCACTTACTTTTTTCGAGAGAAACTCTTTCTCTAGAAAGGACCCATTCTTGGCAACAAAGTTCTTTCCTTCGGATCTGAGGTAGGAGGTATACCCAATAGTTTCTTTAGGGTATCCTATGAAGACGCATTTTTCCGACTTGGGTTCGAGCTTTTCAGGTTGAAGTTTCTTGACATAAGCATCGCATCCCCAAACTTTCAGAAACGACAGCTTAGGTTTCTTCCCAAACCATAATTCAAACGGTGTCGTCTCAACGGATTTCGAGGAGCCCTATTCAAAGTGAATGCGGCAGTCTCTTAAGCATAGCCCCAAAAACATAGCGGTAAATCGGTAAGAGACATCATAGATCGTACCATATCTAATAGAGTGCGATTACGACGTTCGGACACACCATTACGCTGAGGTGTTCCAGGCGGCGTGAGTTGTGAAACTATTCCACATTTTCTTAAGTGTGTGCCAAACTTGTGACTCAAGTATTCTCCTCCACGATCTGATCGCAGGAACTTGATTTTCCTGTCACGTTAATTCTCAACCTCACTCTAAAATTCCTTGAACTTTTCAAAGGTCTCAGACTTGTGTTTCATTAAGTAGACATACCCATATCTACTCAAGTCATCACTGAGGGTGAGAACATAACGATAGCCACTGCGAGCCTCAACGCTCATTGGACCGCACACATCAGTATGTATGATTTCCAACAAGTTGGTTGCTCGCTCCATTGTTCCTGAGAACGGAGTCTTGGTCATTTTACCCATGAGGCATGGTTCGCACGTGTCAAATGATTCGTAATCAAGAGACTCTAAAAGTCCATCCGCATGGAGCTTCTTCATGCGTTTGACACCTATGTGACCAAGGCGGCAGTGCCACAAGTATGTGGGACTATCATTATCAACTTTACATCTTTTGGTACTCACACTATGAATATGTGTAGCATTACGCTCGAGATTCATTAATAATAAACCATTCACCATAGGAGCATGACCATAAAACATATCTCTCATATAAATAGAACAACCATTATTCTCGGATTTAAATAAGTAGCCATCTCGAATTAAACGAGATCCCGATACAATGTTCATGCTCAAAGCTGGCACTAAATAACAATTATTAAGGTTTAAAACTAATCCCGAAGGTAAATGTAGAGGTAGCGTGCCGACGGCGATCACATTGACCTTGGAACCATTCCCGACGCGCATCGTCACCTCGTCCTTTGCCAGTCTCCGCTTATTCCGCAGCCCCTGTTTTGAGTTACAAATGTGAGCAACTGCACCGGTATCAAATACCCAGGAGCTACTACGGGTACTAGTAAGGTACACATCAATTACATGTATATCATATATACCTTTTGTTTTGCCGGCCTTCTTGTCCGCTAAGTATTTGGGGCAGTTCCGCTTCCAGTGACCACTTTCCTTGCAATAAAAGCACTCAGTCTCGGGCTTGGGTCCATTCTCTGGCTTCTTCCCGGCAGCTTGCTTATCGGGCGCGGCAACTCCCTTGCCGTCCTTCTTGAAGTTCTTTTTACCCTTGCCCTTCTTGAACTTAGTGGTTTTATTCACCATCGACACTTGATGTTCCTTCTTGACTTCTACCTCTGCTGATTTCAGCATAGCAAATACTTCAGGAATGGTCTTTTCCATCCCCTGCATATTGAAGTTCATCACAAAGCTCTTGTAGCTCGGTGGAAGCGACTGGAGAATTCTGTCAATGACCGCATCATCCAGGAGATTAACTCCTAGCTGAGTCAAGCGGTTATGTAACCCAGACATAGTGAGTATGTGCTCACTGACAGAACTATTTTCCTCCATCTTACAGCTGAAGAATTTGTTGGAGACTTCATATCTCTCGACCCGGGCATGAGCTTGGAAAACCATTTTCAGCTCTTCGAACATCTCATATGCTCCATGTCTCTCAAAACGCTTTTGGAGCCCCGGCTCTAGGCTGTAAAGCATGCCGCACTGAACGAGGGAGTAGTCATCGGTACGTGCCTGCCAAGCGTTCATAACATCTTGTTCTGCAGGGAGAACAGGTGCGTCACCCAGCGGTGCTTGTAGGACATAATCTTTCTTGGCAGCTATGAGGATGATCCTCAGGTTCCGGACCCAGTCCGTATAGTTGCTGCCATCGTCTTTCAGCTTGGTTTTCTCTAGGAACGCATTGAAGTTGAGGACTACGTTGGCCATTTGATCTACAAGACATATTGTAAAGATTTTAGACTAAGTTCATGATAATTAAGTTCATCTAATCAAATTATAATGAACTCCCACTTAGATAAACATCCCTCCTGTAATCTAAGTAGAACATGATCCGAGTTAACTAGGCCGTGTCCGATCATCACGTGAGACGGTCTAGTCAACATCGGTGAACATCTTCATGTTGATCGTATCTTCTATACGACTCATGCTCGACCTTTCGGTCTTCTGTGTTCCGAGGCCATGTCTATACACATGCTAGGCTCGTCAAGTCAACCTAAGTGTTTGCATGTGTAAATCTGTCTTACACCCGTTGTATGTGAACGTTTGAATCAAACACCCGATCATCACGTGGCGCATTGAAACAACGAACTGTCGCAACGGTGCACAGTTAGGGGGAACACTTCTTGAAATTATTATGAGGGATCATCTTATTTACTACCGTCGTTCTAAGTAAACAAGATGCAAAACATGATAAACATCAAATGCAATCAAATAATAATAGTGACATGATATGGCCAATATCACATAGCTCCTTTGATCTCCATCTTGGGGCTCCATGATCATCTTGTCACCGGCATGACACCATGATCTCCATCATCATGATCTCCATCATTGTGTCTCCATGAAGTTGCTCGCCAACTATTACTTCTACTACTATGGCTAACGCGTTTAGCAATAAAGTAAAGTAATTTACATGGCGTTTCTCAATGACACGCAGGTCATACAAAAAATATAGACAACTCCTATGGCTCCTGCCGGTTGTCATACTCATCGACATGCAAGTCGTGATTCCTATTACAATAGCATGAACATCTCATACATCACATATAGATCATTCATCATTCATCACAACTTTGGCCATATCATATCACAAAGCACTTGCTGCAAAAACAAGTTAGACGTCCTCTAATTGTTGTTGCAAGTTTTACGTGGCTGAAGTAGGGTTCTAGCAAGAACGTTTTCTTACCTACGTGAAAGCCACAACGTGATTTTTCAACTTCTATTTACCCTTCATAAGGACCCTTTTCATCGAATCCGCTCCAACTAAAGTAGGAGAGACAGACACCCGCCAGCCACCTTATGCAACTAGTGCATGTTAGTCGGTGGAACCGGTCTCACGTAAGCGTACGTGTAAGGTTGGTCCGGGCCGCTTCATCCCACAATACCGTTGAAGCAAGATAAGACTAGTAACGGCAAGAAAGTTGACAACATCTACGCCCACAACAAATTGTGTTCTACTCGCGCAAGAAGAACTACACATAGACCTAGCTCATGATGCCACTGTTGGGGAACGTTGCAGAAAACAAAAATTTTCCTACGGTTTCACCAAGATCCATCTATGAGTTCATCTAGCAATGAGTAATCGGATGCATCTACATACCTTTGTAGATCGCGAGCGGAAGCGTTTAAAGAACGGGGATGAGGTAGTCGTACACGACGTGATCCAAATCACCAGAGATCCTAGCACCGAACGGACGGCACCTCCGTGTTCAACACACATACGGAACAACCACGTCTCCTCCTTCTTGATCCAGCAAGGGGAGAGGAGAGGTTGAGGGAGATGGCACCAGCAGCAGCACGACGGCGTGGTGTTGATGGAGCTGCAGTACTCCGGCAGGGCTTCGCCAAGCGCTATGGAGGAGGAGGAGGTGTTGGAGAGGGAGAAGGAGGCAACCAAAGGCGTGGGAGAAAAGCCCTCCTTCCCTCACTATATATAGGAGGGCCAAGGGGGGGCGCCGGCCCTAGGAGATCCAATCTCCTAGGGTGGGGCGGCGGCCAAGGGGGGGTTTCCCTCCCCCCCAAGGCACCTAGGAGGTGCCTTCCCCTCCTAGGACTCTTGCCCCTTGTAACCCTAGGCGCATGGGCCTCTTGGGGCTGGTGCCCTTGGCCCATGTAGGCCAAGGCGCACCCCCTACAGCCCATGTGCCCCCCCGGGACAGGTGGCCCCACCCGGTGGACCCTCGGGACCCTTCCGGTGGTCCCGGTACAATACCGATAACCCCAAAACTTGTCCTGATGCCCGAAACAGGACTTCCCATATATAAATCTTTACCTCCGGACCATTCTAGAACTCCTCGTGACGTCCGGGATCTCATCCGGGACTCTGAACAACATTCGGGTTACTGCATATACATATCCCTACAACCCTAGCATCACCGAACCTTAAGTGTGTAGACCCTATGGGTTCGGGAGACATGTAGACATGACCGAGATCGCTCTCCGGTCAATAACCAACAACGGGATATGGATACCCATGTTGGCTCCCACATGCTCCTCGATGATCTCATCGGATGAACCACGATGTCGAGGATTCACGCAACCCCGTATGCAATTCCCTTTGTCAATCGATATGTTACTTGCCCGAGATTCGATCGTCGGTATCCCAATACCTCGTTCAATCTCGTTACCGGCAAGTCACTTTACTCGTACCATAATACATGATCCCGTGATCAGACACTTGGTCACTCTGAGCTCATTATGATGATGCATTACCGAGTGGGCCCAGTGATACCTCTCCGTCATACGGAGTGACAAATCCCAGTCTTGATCCATGTCAACCCAACAGACACTTTCGGAGATACCCGTAGTATACCTTTATAGTCACCCAGTTACGTTGTGACGTTTGGTATATCCAAAGCACTCCTACGGTATCCGGGAGTTACACGATCTCATGGTCTAAGGAAAAGATACTTGACATTGGAAAACTCTAGCAAACGAACTATACGATCTTGTGCTATGTTTAGGATTGGGTCTTGTCCATCACATCATTCTCCTAATGATGTGATCTCGTTATCAATGACATCCATTGTCCATAGTCAGGAAACCATGACTATCTGTTGATCAACGAGCTAGTCAACTAGAGGCTTACTAGGGACATGTTGGTGTCTATTATTCACACATGTATCACGATTTCCGGATAATACAATTATAGCATGAATAAAGACAATTATCATGAACAAGGAAATATAATAATAATGCTTTTATTATTGCCTCTAGGGCATATTTCCAACACTGATTGCTGACCACCTCCATACAGGTGCCTCTCCCAATGCTCCACCATGTAGTAGAGGCTGGCTCTTGCATGAGAGCCCACTTCTCCACTTTTTCTTTGCCTCTCTTTCCTCCACATATGCAAAAATGTCATGTAAAAAGCACTATTGTACTCACTTGCTCCTACAGGTGCTAAGCTTGCCACATAGGCATAAAGTCTAATGTGGCAAATTAATTAAGAAGAGAGAGACTAGTTTCGTGACCCAAGGAAGAAACCATGCTAAGCGCGTGTACCTAGGTGAAAAGACAATTTTGAGTCTATAGCTAATTAAATGAAGCAAACTTAGCAACAAAAAACCATAAGCACCTATGCATTGGGGACTTGATTGCTAAGCCATTTAATGCCCTTAGCACCTCATCTAAGCACCATTTCATTGGAAGAGGTCACTCCTTGGCAAATGCAATAAATACTACTCCCCATGTCCCATAATATAAGAATGTTTTTGGCACTACACTAGTGTAAAAAACGTTCTTATATTATGGGACGGAGGGAGTACGAAGAAAGAGAGAGAGAGAGAAGTAAAATAATACACTTATAGCTAACCTTGTTGTAGTATGAGTGACTAAGTGATGACATGCCAACATCAGATAGCCTAACACACCGTTTTAAATCTCCAAGGGCGCGACCGCGCGAGCGACGCGACGGTCGTGGTAGGCGCGATCATGATACGGGCTGCTGACAGCCCTTGGATTTGAGATCGAACGGTCGCATGCTAAGTTGCTGAAAATTTGCAGAATAACCCTCCAGGATAGGATATTCCCCCATAGGTCTAGAATCACGCCATGCAACCATTCGATCTCAGATCCAAGGGCCCTCAGAAGCCCGTATCATGGGAGTATGGAAAGCCACTATCCTGCCATTCGCACGTTGGCAGTTCGCTCCTACTCGTCCCCGCACATCTTTTAATATTACGACGGTTCGCTCTTAGTTGTCCCGTCCTTTCACATTACGGCAGTTCCACTAATCCTAACCCTCCCCCAAAATCCATGGTGTCCCAAATCTCCATGATCGGCAGTGAGTACAAGGTTAGAACCATCACCGGCGATGAGTTCGATGTCATCTACACCCGTTCTTCCGCGACGGTGAAACGATGCCTTTCTCGCTTCAGATGCATGTTCGAAAACTCAGATGATGAGTGGTTCGCTGGGCTAGATGTTGTGTACACCACAGTCCTGGGACGATAGAAGGATCTAAAGGAGGAAGGGAGGAAGAAGCCTGTCGTGATCTAGGTTTGCGTGCATGACTTATGCTTGGTCTACCACATATGCCATGCCGACATTGAATGCCTGGGTTTTAAGAACTTCCTCAAGAGCAACCTAGTCAAATTCTTTACTGTAGACTTTAGGAATGACAAGGATGTCCTGTGTCGGATAGGCCTCGTTGTAGGCAACCCCTTCGACCTCCAGAAGAATTGGCTGCTTCCCTCCAGTGTCCAGCCTTCAATGCTGACCCTGGCAGGAGCCATGGTTCATCCTTCGTACAGTAAACTGGAGAATCCTCAATACACGTTTCATCATCATGCATGGCAGCGGAATGTACTAGATATAGACCACATCCACTACACTGCAATGGATGGCTACCTTTGTTTCAATATCTACAAGTGTTGGATGAAGAGCAAGAGCCGAGTGTGCGGTTCTAGCAAAGAAGTATCGGCCAAGAGGAAGAGGGACAAGGATGAAGTCGAGGACGTGGACGAGGACTCCGAGTGAGTAAGGTGTAAGTGTCGTTGCTCATGGTGGTTCTAATGCACTGTCTACCGGATTAGTTGCATAGTTTAATTTCAGGTGTGTTTAGTTTGATTTGAGGGGTGTGTTATGCTGAGCCCCCAGCAGAACTATGTTATGTTTCTTCTCATTACTTTAACTCTTCAGTATGTACATACTACTAGTATTTCTTTAATAGAATTTAGCACCCATTTAAGCACGTACTAGCTTTTTAAATAGTATTATATGCATAATTTGGCGACGAGCGCTCTCTATATGTACCACCTTTTTTTAATTTCAATTTTTGCTCCATGGCGCAATCCATCGATACTACTACTGTACAAAAGTATACATTTTTAATAGGCTAGAGTACTGTTCATCACATATATAGCTAGTTAAGTTCTCAACCTAGAACGATGTGCATGCCATGTAAACCGATACGGAGGAAGTATAGTAAAAATGAGGTGATTTTACCGAGCGATCGGCGGGGGAGCATGGCCTGTCATGCGGTCCCACGTGTCATGATGTACCAAGGCAATGCATGTGTCCCTCTTGAGGCAGAAGCAATACTACGTGGTTTGAGATGATGGCGAACCAAAGTGTGAAATAATGGTTGCTTCATCCGTCTGGGAAGGTGCGGCATTGTGATTTGACGTCTCATTGCTCATTACTACTACTGGGCCGGTATGAGTGGGGTGCGTCCCCCCTACTATTTTGCACTCTTATTTGGTGCTTGACACGTCGACCCAGTTGCTATATGTCCCACATGTCGGCGACAGGAAGTACAGAATTCATGAAAGGGAGCATCGACGGAGGAGTATACTACAAAATTCATGAAAGGGAGCGACTTAGTTTTTGAAAAATCTAATTCTACGGAGTACGTACCCACTAGGGTTTATAGGGCTCATCTAAAAAACATTCGTTTCTCCATTTGATAAGTCTCAATTCTACTACTAGTAGTAGTACCATTACATGTTGGATTTCGAGGTGCACTAGATCACCCGATGCAAGCAGTGTCAAGAGGAAACTCACCAATGCATGTTGAAGTTCATGGAAATTTAGTGGTCATTTATGCATACATTCTAATTAATGCCTCGGTGATGTATATTACACAACCTTCTTCTTGTAGACGTTGTTGGGCCTGCAAGTGCACAGGTTTGTAGGACAATAGCAAATTTCCCTCAAGTGGATGACCTAAGGTTTATCAATCCGTGGGAGGCATAGGATGAAGATGGTCTCTCTCAAACAACCATGTAACCAAATAACAAAGAGTCTCTTGTGTCCCCAACACACCCAATACAATGGTAAATTGTATAGGTGCACTAGTTCGGCGAAGAGATGGTGATACAAGTGCAATATGGATGGTAGATATAAGTATTTGTAATATGAAAATATAAAAACAGCAAGGTAACTAATGATAAAAGTGAGCGTAAACGGTGTTGCAATGCTAGGAAACAAGGCATAGGGTTCATACTTTCATTAGTGCAAGTTCTCTCAACAATAATAACATAGATAGACCATATAACAATCCCTCAACATGCAACAAAGAGTCACTCCAAAGCCACTAATAGCGGAGAACAAATGGAGAGATTATGGTAGGGTACGAAACCACCTCAAAGTTATTCTTTCGGATCAATCTATTAAAGAGTTCATACTAGAATAACACCTTAAGACACAAATCAACCAAAACCCCACCTAGATACTCCATTGTCACCTCAAGTATCCATGGCCATGATTATACGATATGCATCACACAATCTCAGATTCATCCAACCAACACAAAGTACTTCAAAGAGTGCCGCAAAGTTTCTATCGGAGAGTCAAGACGAAAACGTGTGCCAACCCCTATGCATAGGTTCATGGGCGGAACCCGCAAGTTGGTCACCAAAACATACATCAAGTGGCACATGATATCCCATTGTCACCATAGATAAGCACGGCAAGACATACATCAAGCATTCTCAAATCATTAAAGACTCAATCCGATAAGATAACTTCAAGAGGAAAACTCAATTCATCACAAGAGAGTAGAGGGGGAGAAACATCATAAGATCCAACTATAATAGCAAAGCTCACAATACATCAAGATCGTTCCATAGAGAGAACACAAGAGAGAGAGAGAGAGATCAAACACATAGCTACTGGTACATACCCTCAGCCCGAGGATGAACTACTCCCTCCTCGTCATGGATAGCGCCGGGATGATGAAGATGGCCACCGGTGATGGGTTCCCCCTCCGGCAGGGTGCCGGAACAGGCTCCCGAGAGGTTTTTGGTGGCTACAGAGGCTTGCGGCAGCGGAACTCCCGATCTATCTTCTGTCTTGATGTTTTTAGGGTACGTAGGCTTATATGGGCGAAAGTAGTTGGTCAGGGGAGCCTCAAGGGGCCCATGAGAGGGTAGGGCGCGCCCAGGGGGGTGGGCGCGCCCCCTGTATCGTGGCTCCCTCGATGATCCCCTGGCTTGCACTTCAAGTCTCCTGGGTCATAATCTTCCAAAAAATCATGCTGCCGAAGCTTTCATTCCGTTTGGACTTCGTTTGATATTCCTTTTCTTCGAAATACTGAAATAGGCAATAAAACAGCAATATGGGCTGGGCCTCCGGTTAGTAGGTTAGTCCCAAAAAATGATATAAATGTGTAAAATAAAGCCCATAAACATCCAAAAGGGGTAATATAATAGCATGGAACAATAAAAAATTATAGATATGTTGAAGACGTATCAAGCATCCCCAAGCTTAATTCCTGCTCGTCCTCGAGTAGGTAAATGATAAAAACAGAATTATTGATGTGGAATGCTACCTAGCATAATTCTCAATGTAATTTTCTTTATTGTGGCATGAATTTTCAGATCCAAATGATTCAAAATAAAAGTTCATATTGACATAAGAAATAGTGATAATTCAAGCATACTAATCAAAGTAATCATGTCTTCTCAAAATAACATGGCTAAAGAAAGTTATCCCTACAAAATCATATAGTCTAGTTGTTGCTCTATCTTCATCACACAAAGTATTTAATCATGCACAACCCCGATGACAAGCCAAGCAATTGTTTCATACTTTAGTAATCTCAAACTTTTTCAACTTTCATGCAATACATGAGCGTGAGCCATGGACATAGCACTATATGTGGAATAGAATGGTGGTTGCGGAGAAGACAAAAAGGAGAAGATAGTCTCACATCAACTAGGTGTATCAACGGGCTATGGAGATGCCCATTAATAGATATCAATATGAGTGAGTAGGGATTACCCTGCAACGGATGCACTAGATCTATAAATATATGAAAGCTCAACAAAAGAAACTAAGTGGGTGTGCATCCAACTTGCTTGCTCATGAAGACCTAGGGCATTTTGAGGAAGCCCATCATTGGAATATACAAGCCAAGTTCTATAATGAAAAATTCCCACTAGTATATGAAAGTGACAACATAGGAGACTCTCTATCATGAAGATCATGGTGCTACTTTGAAGCACAAGTGTGGAAAAATAGATAGTAGCATTGTCCCTTCTCTCTTTTTCTCTCATTTCATTTTTTATTTTTTTTATTTTCCTTTTTCTCTTTTTTTTTCTTTGGCCTTCCTTTTTTTTCTTTTTGGCTCTTTTTTCTTTTTGTAAATTCCGAAGTCTCATCCCGACTTGTGGGGGAATCATATTCTCCATCATCCTTTCCTCGTTGGGACAATGCTCTAATAATCAAGATCATCACACTTTTATGGATTTACAACTCAAGAATTACAACTCAAAGCTAGAACAAGATATGACTCTATATGAATGCCTCCGGCGGTGTACCGGGATATGCAATGAATCAAGAGCGACATGTATGAAAATTATGAAGGTGACCTTGCCACAAATACGATGTCAACTACATGATCATGCAAAGAGCAATATGACAAAAGTAATGCATGTCATATGAACGGAACGGTGGAAAGTTGCATGACAATATATCTCGGAATGGCTATGGAAATGCCATAATAGGTAGGTATGGTGGCTGTTTTGAGGAAGGTATATGCTGGGTGTATTGTACCGGCGAAAGTTGCGCGACACAAGAGAGGCTAGCAATGGTGAAAGGGTGAGAGTGCGTATAATCCATGGACTCAACATTAGTGAAAAGAACTCATATACTGATTGCAAAAATCTACAAGTCATCAAAAACAAAGTATTACGCGCATGCTCCTAGGGGGATAGATTGGTAGGAAAAGACCATCGCTCGTCCCGGACTGCCACTCATAAGAAAGACAATCAATAAATAAAATTATGCTCCAACTACATCACAAAGCGGTTCACCATACGTGCATGCTACGGGAATCACAAACCTTAACACAAGCATTCTTTAAATTCATAATCACCCAACTAGCATGACTTTAATATCACTACCTCCATATCTCAAAACAATTATCAAGTATCAAAT
Organism: Triticum aestivum; assembly: GCF_018294505.1. Taxonomy (NCBI): domain Eukaryota; kingdom Viridiplantae; phylum Streptophyta; class Magnoliopsida; order Poales; family Poaceae; genus Triticum; species Triticum aestivum. The sequence continues at coordinate 262,379,869 of NC_057810.1, read as the reverse complement.
TGATCATAGCATCCAATTCACTTTCTATGATAGTTTTTATTATACCCAACTTGGATGCTCATCATTCTAGGACCAACTTTGTAACCATAGCAAATACCATGCTGTTATAAAAGACTATCAAAATAATATAAGTGAAGCATGAGATACTAGCAATTTCTACAAAATATAACCACCACCGTGCTCTAAAAGATATAAGTGATGCACTAGAGAAAATGACAAACTACTCCGAAAGATATAAGTGAAGATCAATGAGTAGTCGAATAATTCTGCAACTATGTGAAGACTCTCTAACATTAAGGAATTTTAGATCTTGGTATTGTATTTGAACATCAAGCAAAACAAAATAAAATGACATTGCAAGGATAGCACAACTCATGTGAAGAAGCAAAAACTTAGGCTCAACCGATACTAACCGATAATTGTTGAAGAAGAAAGGTGGGATGCCTACCGGGGCATCCCCAAGCTTAGATGCTTGAGACTTCTTGAGATATTATCTTGGGGTGCCTTGGGCATCCCCAAGTTTGAACTTTTGTGTCTCTTTAGTTCCTCTCATATCATGGTTTCTCTTTTTATCAAAAAGCTTCATCGACACCAAACTCAACAAGAACTCGTGAGATAGGTTAGTATAAACCAATGCAAAACCTTATAATTTTCTACCATAACAAATCACTAAAATTATTATTCAACATTTCATAGTAAATGTCTCTGCATATTTAATACTTCTATCCTCAAATAGAATCATTAAATGCGCAAACATATGCAAACAATGCAAACATAACAGCAATCTGTCAAAACAGTACAGTCTGTAAAGAATGCATGATTCATCATACTTGCCTAACTCCAAAAATTATGAAATAAAATTACCACTGTAGTAAATTTATCATATCTCATTATGCAAAAAATTTCAACATTATATCATTCTCTGACTTTTCTAGGGAATTTTTGCAACAGCGATAAACTTTCTATTTTCAAATAGCAACATGTATACTAGCAAAATAAGCATGGTAAAGGGTATCCTTGACATTTTTATTGAAACTAAAGATGCAAAACATTATTCTAATTAACAGCAAGCAAATACTAACAAAAGAAAATGACGCTCCAAGCAAAACACATATCATGTGGTGAATAAAAATATAGCTCCAAGTAAAGTTACCGATGAACGAAGATGAAAGAGGGGATGCCTTCCGGGGCATCCCCAAGCTTAGGCTCTTGGTTGTACTTGAATATTGCCTTGGGGTGCCTTGGGAATCCCCAAGATTAGGCTCTTGCCACTCCTTATTCCATAGTCCATCGAATCTTTACCCCAAACTTGAAAACTTCACAACACAAAACTGAACAGAAAACTCGTAAGCTCCATTAGTATAAGAAAATAAAACCAACACTTAGGTACTGTAATGAACTCATTCTAAATTCATATTGGTGTAATATCTACTGTATTCCAACTTATCTATGGTTCATACTACTTAATACTAGCCATAGATGCATCAAAATAAGAAAACAACACACGAAAAACAGAATCTGTCAAAAACAGAACAGTCTGTAGTAATCTGTATCAAACGTATACTCCTGGAACTCCAAAAATCCCAACAAATTAGCAAGACCTAAGCAATTTGTGTACCAATCCAGATCAAAAATAATCAGATCATAATCACGTTTCTATGAATTAACAAAACTAACTTACTGGATGCAAACGTTTCTGATTTTCAGCAGGATCAACACAACTATCACCAAAAGCCATCCTAAAGGTATTACTTGGCACTTTATTGAAACAAAATCTATAAAACATGATTACTACAGTAGCATAATCATGCGAACACACAAAAATAGTAAGGATAAATATTGGGTTTTCTCCCAACAAGCGCTTTTCTTTAATGCCTTTCTAGCTAGGCATGATGATGGCAATGATGCTCACATAAAAGATAAAAATTGAAACATAACGGGAGCATCATGAAGCATATGAATAGCACATTTAAGTCTAACCCACTTCCTATACATAGGGATTTTGTGATCAAACAACTTATGAGAACAATAATCAACTAGCATAGGAAGGCTAAACGAGCATAACTTTAAAATTTTAAGCACATAGAGAGGAAACTTGACATTATTGCAATTCCTACAAGCATATGTTCCTCCCTCATAATAATTTCCAGTAGCATCATGAATGAATTCAACAATATAACCAGCACCTAAAGCATTCTTTTCATGATCTACTTGCAAGGAAAATTTACTACTCTCCACATAAGCAAATTTCTTCTCATGAATAGTAGTGGGAGCAAACTCAACAAAATAATTATCATGTGAGGCATAATCCAATTGAAAACTAAAATCATGATGACAAGTTTCATGTTTATCATTATTCCTAATAGCATACAAGTCATCACAATAATCATCATAGATAGCAACTTTGTTCTCATAATCAATTGGAACCTCTTCCGAAAGAGTGGATTCTTCACTAAATAAAGTCATGACCTCTCCAAATCCACTTTCATCAATATAGTCATCATAAATAGGAGGCATGCTATCATCAAAATAAATTTGCTCATCAAAACTTGGGGGGCAAAAAATATCATATTCATCAAACATATCTTCCCCAAGCTTGTGGTTTTGCATATCATTAGCATCATGGATATTCAAGGAATTCATACTAACAACATTGCAATCATGCTCATCATTCAAATATTTAGTACCAAGCATTTTATAGATTTCTTCTTCTAGCACTTGAGCAGAATTTTCCTTTCCATCATTCTCATGAAAGATATTAAAAAGATGAAGCGTATGAGACAAACCCAAATCCATTTTTTTGGTAGTTTTCTTTTTATAAACTAAGCTAGTGATAAAACAAGAAACAAAAATATTCGATTGCAAGATCTAAAGATAAACCTTCAAGCACTCACCTCCCCGGCAACGGCGCCAGAAAAGAGCTTAGTTAACGGGGTGTGAGTGCCGCTTACCTAGCCTCCCCGGCAACGGCGCCTGAAAAGAGCTTGATGTCTACTACACAACCTTCTCCATGTAGACATTGTTGGGCCTGCAAGTGCACAAGTTTGTAGGACAGTAGCAAATTTCCCTCAAGTGGATGACCTAAGGTTTATCAATCCGTGGGAGGCGTAGGATGAAGATGGTCTCTCTCAAACAAGCCTGCAACCAAATAACAAAGAGTCTCTTGTGTCCCCAACACACCCAATACAATGGTAAATTGTATAGGTGCACTAGTTCGGCGAAGAGATGGTGATACAAGTGCAATATGGATGGTAGATATAAGTATTTTTAATCTGAAAATATAAAAACAGCAAGGTAACTAATGATAAAAGTGAGCGTAAACGGTATTGTAATGCTAGGAAACAAGGCATAGGGTTCATACTTTCACTAGTGCAAGTTCTCTCAACAATAATAACATAGATAGATCATATAACAATCCCTCAACATGCAACAAAGAGTCACTCCAAAGCCCACTAATAGCGAAGAACAAACGAAGAGATTATGGTAGGGTACGAAACCACCTCAAAGTTATTCTTTCGGATCAATCTATTCAAGAGTTTGTACTAGAATAACACCTTAAGACACAAATCAACCAAAACCCTAATGTCACCTAGATACTCCATCGTCACCTAAAGTATCCGTGGGCAAGATTATACGATATGCATCACACAATCTCAGATTCATCCAACCAACACAAAGTACTTCAAAGAGTGCCCCAAAGTTTCTACCGGAGAGTCAAGATGAAAACGTGTGCCAACCCCTATGCATAGGTTCATGGGTGGAACCCGTAAGTTGGTCACCAAAACATACATCAAGTGGCACATGATATCCCATTTTCACCACAGATAAGCGCGGAAAGACATACATCAAGTGTTCTCAAATCATTAAAGACTCAATCAGATAAGATATCTTCAAGAGGAAAACTCAATTCATCACAAGAGAGTAGAGCGGGAGAAACATCATAAGATCCAACTATAATAGCAAAGCTCGCGATACATCAAGATCGTGCCATAGAGAGAACACGAGAGAGAGAGATCAAACACATAGCTACTGGTACATACCCTCAGCCCCGAGGGTGAACTACTCCCTCCTCGTCATGGATAGCGCCGGGATGATGAAGATGGCCACCGGTGATGGGTTCCCCCTTCGGCAGGGTGCCGGAACGGGCTCCTGAGAGGTTTTTGGTGGCTACAGAGGCTTGCAGCAGTGGAACTCCCGATCTATCTTCTGTCTTGATGTTTTTAGGGTACGTAGGCTTATATGGGCGAAAGAAGTCGGTTGGGGGAGCCTCGAGGGGCCCACGAGAGGGTAGGGCGCGCCCAGGGGGTGGGCGCGCCCCCTGTCTCGTGGCTCCCTCGATGATCCCCTGGCTTGCACTTCAAGTCTCCTGGGTCATAATCTTCCAAAAAATCACGCTCCCGAAGGTTTCATTCCATTTGGACTTCGTTTGATATTCCTTTTCTTCGAAATACTAAAATAGGCAATAAAATAGCAATATGGGCTGGGCCTCCAGTTAGTAGGTTAGTCCCAAAAATAGATATAAATGTGTAAAATAAAGCCCATAAACATCCAAAAGGGGTAATATAATAGCATGGAACAATAAAAAATTATAGATACGTTGAAGACGTATCACTCGGTAAACATAACTTCTTGAGAAAAACGAGCGTACTAATTACTTGTGCAAACTACGAAATTAATTCGACCACTCATCGTCTACCTTGGTTGGAGAGATTTTGAAATTGATCCATAAACTGGAAAGGAGGGAGTAGTAACTTTTGTCTCGATTACTATTTGTGGCCTTGTATAGATGCAAAATGTATTGTTTTATAGTGGCCTTGTATAAGTAAATGGAGGGAGTACTAAAGGACATTTATATTCCAAACAATTTGATAATCTCTCTAACCAAGGTACGTAGTAGGGACGAGGAGTAAACGGAGGGAGTAGTAAAATTTTAACCTCGTCCTACTAGCCACCGCGCGCGTGGGCGAGGGAGCGGGCGTAAGGCGTACAATAGTAGTAGTACTACTACTCGTAAGCAAGCTTCACCTCATCCTACGAGCCACCACACCCGTGGGCGGGGGAGACGGCGTACTAAGCAAGCTTCTCCTTGTTCTACGAGTTGATGGGACACATCAAAAGTACTCCAGTGTATAGAGCCTTGCCTCTAAGGTCGGCCCCACATGGTTTGCCTATTTTTTAACATAACATGTCAAGTCGCAATTTGTTTGTTCACCCATGGTAGACGATCCTCCCTCCACCAAGTGGACAACCAGTACATGTGTCAAATTATCACGTGGGCTTCCTTTTTGTACAGAAATGAGCTCCACCGTGTACCCGCGCGGGTGTGGTTGGGAAAGAGACGGGAGTACGTGCGCCGTGCGTGCACCTCTTCTCTTCGTGCACGTCCCCCACCTACATGGGTGCGTGTGAGAGATATACAAACCTAGACATAATGCGCCGTCCATCCCCATGCCTCCGCCCAGTCCGACCACCAGTCACCACCACGCCCCACTCCTCCTCACCTTATCTCTCATCTTTCTCCCTCCATTTTTATATACAAGGGGCCACTATCAAAATTACAATTTGCAGATATACAAGGCCACTAACACTAATCAATGCAATATTAATGGTGTTTGCCTCATAATACTAGCAAAGGAGGACATTAATTATCCCTTGCATGCACGCGGGAGTTTGTAAAAAAATTCATCTTGATGTTCCGTGCAATGCACGTACATCTTGCTAGTCCATGAAAACAACACATGGCAAAATTCCACGGTGAATGAGGGATTTGAATTTGTTGGGAGGGGCTGTTTGGATCTTGCTCGGGGTAGCCAAAATATTGGTGACCCTTTTGTCCACCGGTGCCTTTGCCACCGATGAACGAGGAATGGCTCGGGTGCTCATGCATCCTCCAGCGCGCACGTTGGAGACAAGCTCGCACGAGCTGTGTTTTTTTGTCCCACCACGCCACCCGAGCCGCCCGCAGACCGACCGGCGACCCGCAAATTATGCCATCCAACCGTAGCCACACACATTATGACAGCAACTCAACCAACCGGATGAAATTCACGCAAACACGTAGACAAACTGATATTTCATATAAACAACGACGGAAATCATATAGAATACAGGATTTTCATACAAACATGATGGATTTCATTACATTCAAATGAACTACATGGTGCTAGTTCTGGACAACACAGGTATATAATACCTGGCCTAAATGGTCGCCCGCCGATCGATTTGTGTTCCTCATGTCCGGCAGCACGATCACCGGACTGCCGGGAGCCTCGGAGGTATATGCTTCAGCGCAAAGGACAGCTCACTTCCCCACTGCCCAACTGTTATCATTGGGTGATGCCGAATATGATGGTGGCCGGCACCGGTTTGAGTTCATCACGGGCCACTACTTCACCATGGCCGGCACCGGCTCGAGTTCATCCTAACATTCCCCTCTTCCGTGGAGCCCATGCGGGGTTGACGAAGGTCCTCACAACAAAAGGGTCCGGCAAGACACCTGCTGTGTACGCCGGCATCGCCTCCGTGGTGGCCTTCATGGGACCCAAGCGGCGGCGGCCTCCCGTGTTCTACTTCTCCTCGATGATGGAGGCAGACGCGGAGGCGCTGGCCACCGACTCGTCGCTCTCTGCGCACCCGGCTTCTGTCGCTGCTTGCATGGCGCGGCCGCCGGCATGGGAGTCTCGGCCACAGAAACGAGAGACGCGGTACGAGGCGGCGGCATGGACGATAGCAACGACGCCCGTGCGCCACTCCTCGTCGAGTTGGCCTGGAGCGGTGAGTTGCTAATACGCGTGTCGGTTTGGGGCGGCAACTGGCTCCGTCGGGCGAGGGGAGGGAGGTGGACCAGCGAGTTGCATAGCTCGTATCCGGTGGGCTACACAGCCGGCTTGAATGCGGAATAACTACTCTTTGTAAGCCATTGTAAGAGTGGACAAAATGGTGAAGGAGGAGATAGGGGAGCAGCGGAGGTGTGTGAATCTTGGCTGGCGTTTGGCCTTGTTTAAATAGGAGATTAAATAGATGGCGGGCGGGAGGAGCTCGGCCGGTGTTGCGTTTAATGCCGGCCCGGTCATGAACGGACGTGTGTCCAGAGTGGGTTTCTCAGCTTCCACACGGGCGGGTTTCATAGAGGCATTTGAATGCGGCAAGGAGGCGTGTTCAACCGGGCATGCATCGAGTGGCGCCCTCGACTCTGACCTAGGACACCACGCTGTTCTTCCACTGACATGTCGGCTATTTGGGTACATGGCCTGCATGTCAGTGACCCAACGCAGGCAGCGCACAACAGAGGAACCTTTGGTGGGCCAGGGCGTTCAGAAGCGGGCATTTCATAAACCAATGATTGTTCATTGAGTGTAACGTCATCTTTTTCATGTAGATAAGCCTACTATGTTGATAGCCTATTCAATATGTTGTGATTCATAAAGACCGCTGCAAACATCAATGTTCTACTTACTACAGATAAGATTGATTAATAACCGTAACAATCCATGTCCTTAACAAAGGGTGCATGCACGTATAGGTTGAGCGTGTGTCTTGCATCGTGTGCTGTGTGCATGCAGGCGTGCGAGTGTTGCGTGCATGCAAGGGTACATTTCAGTGTTGCATGCATGGGTGCGTACGTGCGTGTGTTCGTGAGTGCATGTGTACCTGTCAGTGTTGTACGCCTGCATGCGTGCGTGTGTACGTTATGTGTACGTGTCAGTGTTGCACGCCTGCATGCATGCGTGTCTTGCGTGCGTGCATGTGTACGTGCGGGGTGAGGATACACGTCAGTCGACTGACTTTTTCGTCTCTGGTCATTAGATTTTCTAGCCGTTGGATATGAAATCAAGGGCCTCCAATTTATCATCAAATTCCACCCCCCTGAGCCACCAGCCACCACCAGCCAAACGGCCAGCCACCGCCGCCCGCGGCCGGCCCGCGCCGCCATGCCGCCCCGCCCTCCCGGAAACCACTCCCCACCGCCGGTCCGCCGCCGCACCGGCCATCCCTCTAGGCCCCCCCTGCGCCGAGCTTTTTCTCCGGCGATCCCCACCCCACCGCCCAATCAACGCCCCCACACTGTCGGCGATTGCCAACCAGGGGTCTCATGACTTCGAATACCCACCGACCACTAATTTATTACCATTTCTGTCCTTCATATACGCGCTGACGGGTGGGCCCTATGGTAATGTGCGCTACTGAGTGTGGACCGTTTGACTGGTTAATTGATCGTGTTATCAACAAATTACGGAGCTGTATGTGAGCCAGTGACCGTATGATCACCCTAAAATGTACTCCTATTTTATTAACACGGTACAGACTCAAACTACCATTTCTTTCTTTCATATATGGGCTGACAGGTGGGCCCCACGGTTACGCGCCCCGATGGTGCAACACTAGTCGCGCCACATGGAACGTTTGACTGGTCAATTGATTGTGTCATCAACAAAATACGGAGTTGTACGGGTGAGCCAGTGACCGTATAATCATGACATGTATTTGTTTAACACGGTACAGACGCAAGGGCTCATATATACGCGCAAGCAATCACCGCTATAAGCGCACACACGCAGACCCTACCCCTATGAGCACCTTCGAGAGAGTGGGCCAGCATATGATCTTGAGATTTTACGAAGTCACCATAGGTGCCTCGTAGTGGAGTGGAACGTCTCCTCTCACTGAACGAACATCACCAGAAAATACTGAAATTAACACAAGATAAATGCGAGCACCGGGACTTTAACCTTGGTGAGTTCGAGAAACCACTGCCCTCCTAACCATCCAACCACATGTTGGTTAGCACGACAAAATGTATGTGGTGACCGTGATGAGCTTATTCTGAAGTCCAGCGACCATATCATGCTTTCGCTTCAAATACAATGACCGTAAGTCTCGTCAACAAAATACGGAGCACGCATCAAATGCAAAGTCCGTCAGTGTCATCAACAAAATATGGAGACGTATCGCGAGCTAGATACCGTCGTACTATTGTATATGCTTATTTTCTTAGTGGCCGATTGTGTGTGTGGCGTGGTGGGCACATCATTTCTAGTTGTGGTGGGTCAACATGAAGACTCATGGGTCGGTTCCATCCTGCGCCACATATAGGTTGGACCGAGATGCGTTATACGAAGACCCATGTGGAGGACTCGGCGTACAACACGAAGCTACTAGAGTCGCGGAGGACTCTATCTCCACTGGTGATAAGCCAACTATATATGATTTGTAACCCTAGGCCCCCAGTATGTTATAGAAGCTTGGGGGCTAGTTCGTCGATAGTATACACACACGCACAGTGCCTGGTATTCACGTGTACTTTGTACACACCCCTATCACTAATATATAGTACCAGGAGTAGGCTCTTTCTTCAACTGCAAGGGTCCGAACTAGGGTAAAAATTTGCCTTGTATTACCATCCAGCCTAACAGTCAGGGATATCCTACCGAATGATATGATGAAATCATATCTGCCAACTACTAAGAGAGAGGTGTGTCTGGGCGGGGGGTAATGTGTGCGAGAGAGGCCTAAAGATAATGTGCGTGCGGGACACACGTAGGCACATATATGTGCGTATAGAGGGCTAGTAGAGACCGTGCGTGTGTATATATGCATGTGAGAGAAATAGTGTTTTCCAACTGAGATTAGTGAAAAGAGTGGTACATAGTAGTCAGAAAGAGAGAGAGCGAGAGAGAAACAGAGAGAGCATGTGTGTGAGACACCCCGACACCCTAAGAGAGATTGTGAGCATGTGTGAAAGAGAAATGTCGATGCATATAAAGTGTGTGCACTTATGCCTTAGATAGAGAGATATATAACGCGTTTGTGAGAACGTGCCGGGGCATATTTCATCTACGTGTAAAAGGTGGTTCTATGCATTAAATTAAAATATAAATGGCATTATTATTTTTGGATAAGATAATGAATTTTGCAAATTGCGTATGGACGAAAATCGGTCTATCAGACACCCATACTCTATTGAATTCTAGCATGTGCACGTGTTTATTTCATATTATCGATCCATAGAGTGAGAGCGGTTTGAAATACAGGCAATGGATGCTTTTGCAATTCATATATAAACATTAATTAATGCACTCCATGTTGTTAGTGTGAAGCACTTTATACATTTGTCACTTGCATGGATACATTCCAAATTGCTAGCTACGAAATAGAATACATGTCCAATTCAACATAAAGGGGGTTTCGAAGATTCGAATTCATAGGAAGTGCATTCATCTATTTGAACCCGAGATAATGGCATTTGTAAATCAGATGTAAAAGGGGGCATCAATCTTTGTTGTGAGTTTGAACATGCTATATATATTCATACGCATATCTAAATTTTTTTGCAACTAAGGAGATTATATCTGGAACCATGCATGAACTGAGGTAAGTTGCATATTTTTTAATATATACTCGTGTACAATGTATATTCAAATGTACCCCCTCCATTCCAAAATAACTGTAGCTTTAGGATTTTCAAGAGTAAACATTTGTGAAGTTTGACAAATCCTGAAAGTTCAATTCAAGAGAACCGAAAACCTTAATGCTTCTGCTCCCAAATATTGTACGAAGCGCCAAATAGGCCTATGGTCACCCAAAACCGCGCGAGACTAATGTTTGGTGGTAGGAAACTACTATCCTGACTCTGGCCCGTGTAGCCTATCGGCCCGAGGTCCAAAGGTCTAAACAGGGGTAGGTTTGTAACTTCACCAAGACGCCAGTCTCAACCGCCTCCGAGAAGCATTCATACGCCGTGGGCGCCTAAACACCCATGCGCTCGGCCGAAATCTATCCCGCCCACATTTGGGACACCTGAGATTACTGTCCTACCCCCAACCCGCAATATGTCCGAAATTTTAGATGGGGGCAAAGTTTGTAACTTTCCCCAAATTTCAAACAAGCGCGTCCCAAACCGAAACATTGTTCCCCCTTAGTTCCCCGCCTCCCTCCGTTTCCCCATTCATACACCATGGGCGCTAACACGCCCACTCCACCAGCCGCGAAACCACAGCCTCCTCCGTCCTCCGCCCCATAGCGGCCAATCCACCGCCACCCTCCTCATCACGCCGGAGCAGGTTGATACGTCTCCAACGTATCTATAATTTATGAAGCATTCATGCTATTTTATTATCTATTTTGAATGTTTATGGGCTTTATTATACACTTCTATATTATTTTTGGAACTAAACTATTAACTGGAGGCCCAGCCCATATCGCTATTTTATTGCCTGTTTCAGTATTTCGAAGAAAAGGAGTATCAAACGGAGTCCAAACGGAATGAAACCTTCGGGAGCGTCATTTTTGGAACGAACATGATCCGGGAGACTTGGAGTACAAGCCAGGGAAGCTTCAAGGAGGCCAGGAGATAGGAGGGCGCGCCCACCCCCTGGGCGCGCCCCCTGTCTTGTGGGCCCCTCGAGCCTCCCCCGACCGACTTCTTTCGCCTATATATTCCCTTATACCCTAAAACCATCGAATACGAAGATAGATAGGGAGTTCCGCCGCCGCAAGCCTCTGTAGCCACCACAAACCTCTCGGGAGCCCGTCCGGCACCCTGCTGGAGGGGGAACCCATCACCGGTGGCCATCTTCATCATCCCGGCGCTCTCCATGACGAGGAGGGAGTAGTTCACCCTCGGGGCTGAGGGTATGTACTAGTAGCTATGTGTTGATCTCTCTCTCTCTCTCGTGTTCTCTCTATGGCATGATCTTGATGTATCGCGAGCTTTGCTATTATTGTTGGATCTTATGATGTTTCTTCCCCTCTACTCTCTTGTGATGAATTGACTTTTCCTCTTGAAGTTATCTTATTGGATTGAGTCTTTAATGATTTGAGAACACTTGATGTATGTCTTGCCCTGCGTATCTGTGGTGACAATGGGATATCACGTGATCCACTTGATGTATGTGTTGGTGATCAACTTGCGGGTTCCGCCCATGAACCTATGCATAGGGGTTGGCACACATTTTCATCTTGACTCTCCGGTAGAAACTTTGGGGCACTCTTTGAAGTACTTTGTGTTGGTTGAATAGATGAATCTGAGATTGTGTGATGCATATCGTATAATCATGCCCACGGATACTTGAGGTGACAATGGAGTATCTAGGTGACATTAGGGTTTTGGTTGATTTGTGTCTTAAGGTGTTATTCTAGTATGAACTCTATGATAGATTGAACGGAAAGAATAGCTTCATGTTTTTTTACTACAGACTCTTGAATAGATAGAACAGAAAGGATAACTTTGAGGTGGTTTCGTACCCCACCATAATCTCTTCGTTTGTTCTCCGCTATTAGTGGCTTTGGAGCGACTCTTTGTTGCATGTTGAGGGATTGTTATATGATCTATATATGTTATTATTGTTGAGAGAACTTGCACTAGTGAAAGTATGAACCCTATGCCTTGTTTCCTACCATTGCAATACCGTTTACGCTCATTATCATTAGTTACCTTGCTGTTTTTATATTTTCAGATTGCAAAAACCTATATCTACCATCCATATTGCACTTGTATCACCATCTCTTCGCCGAACTAGTGCACCTATACAATTTACCATTGTAATGGGTGTGTTGGGGGCACAAGAGACTCTTTGTTATTTGGTTGCAGGGTTGCTTGAGAGATACCATCTTCATCCTACGCCTCCCATGGATTGATAAACCTTAGGTCATCCACTTGAGGGAAATTTGCTACTGTCCTACAAACCTCTGCACTTGGAGGCCCAACAACGTCTACAAGAAGAAGGTTGTGTAGTAGACATCAAGCTCTTTTCTGGCGCCGTTGCTGGGGAGGTGAGTGCTTGAAGGTATATCTTTAGATCTTGCAATCGAGTCTTTTAGTTTCTTGTTTTATCACTAGTTTAGTTTATAAAAGAAAACTACAAAAAAAAATGGAGTTAAGTTTGTCTCTTATGCTTCATCTTTTTAATATCTTTCGTGAGTTTGATGAAAAGGAAAATTGTGCTCAAGTGCTAGAAGAAGAAATCTATAGAATGTTTGATACTAAATCTTTGAATGATGAGCATGATTGCAATATTGTTAGTATGAACTCTTTGAATATCCATAGTACTAATGATGATTGCACTAGTTATGATGAAAATATCTCTTATAAGCTTGTCGATTTTTGTGGAGTAGATTGGGTTTGCAAGTACACACAAAATAGGGAAAATAGATATTGCAAGAGGCATAAGTATTTAGAAACTAAAGGTTTGCAAGAAAGCCTTGATGATTGTGCTGAAAGATTCAATATTTTTCGTGCTCCTTGTGAACTTTGCAATGAACGTGGTCATTTAAATCTCCAATGCAAATTGTTTCATGATCGAATCGTGTCCAAAATAGTGATAGCTTGATTACCCTTGGGCATAATAAAGAACTTAGTCTTCTTTTGGGGTATGAAGAAATGAAACATATAACTGAGGGTATTCCAAAATTTAATCTTGATAGATTTCTTGATTCTGATCTAGAGAAGATTTATTTGCATTGTGCGGTGAATTGCATTGAAAATCCTTATATTGTCAATTACCTAAAGAAATTAAAGCAATTATAAGATGAAGAGAATACTAATGAAAGGGAAGATACTTCCCAATCTCCTTCTATCATTTCTTATGATGAATTGGGTAACGAGGTGGAGCTTTCTATTCAACCAATCTCATCTATAAGGAGCTCAAAGAAGAAGGTTGAACCCACACATAATGTGAAAAGGAAAAGAAGGAGCAACAAAGGTAAAAAGGTATCTCTCTCGAATGATGTTGCTCCTACTACTCATCGTGATGATGATAATTGCTATACTATTGGTGCTATCCATACTACTAATGATGAGAGTGATTATGCTTATGATATGAAAAGGCCCAAGCTTGGGGAAGCTATGTTTGATGAGTATGACATATTTGATAATATATTTGCTGAAATTAATGTTTGTCCCAAGCTTGGGGATGCTACGTTTAGTGAAGATGATATTTTTTGCCTCCCAAGTTTTGATATGCAAAGTTGTTATGATGATAGCATGCCTCTTACCTATGATGATTATATTGATGAAAGTGGGTTTGGAAGAGTGTCAACTTAGGAAGTAATGATCCCACTATTTTGGAGGATGTTGAATCTTATTGTGATGAACATGAAAGTGGATTTGGAAGAGTGTCAACTTTATTTAGTGATGAATCCACTATTTCGGAAGAGGTTCCAATTGATTATGAGAACAAAGTTGCTATCTATGATGATTATTGTGATGACTTGTATGCTATTAGGAATAATGATAACCATGAAACTTGTCATCATGATTTTAGTATTCAATTGGATTATGCCTCACATGATAATTATTTTGTTGAGTTTGCTCCCACTACTATTCATGAGAAGAAATTTGCTTATGTGGAGAGTAGTAAAAATTCTATGCTTGTAGATCATGAAAAGAATGCTTTATGTGTTGGTTATATTGTTGAATTCATTCATGATGCTACTGAAAAATTATTATGAGGGAGGAATATATGCTTGTAGGAATTGCAATAATATCAAGTTTCCTCTCTATATGTTCAAAATTTTGAAGTTATGCTTGTTTTGCCCTCCTTTGCTAGTTGATTGTTGTTACCATAAGTTGTTTGCTCACAAAATCCCTATGCATAGGAAGTGGGTTAGACTTAAATGTGCTAGTCATATGCTTCATGATGCTCCCGTTATGTTTCAATTCTTATCTTTTAGGTGAGCATCATTGTCATCATCATGCCTAGCTAGAAAGGCATTAAAGAAAAGCGCTTGTTGGGAGACAACCCAATATTTATCCTTACTGTTTTGTGTGTTCACATGATTATGCTACTGTAGTAATCATGTTTTATATCTTTTGTTTCAATAAAGTAGCAAGTAAGACCTTTAGGATAGCTTACGGTGACAGTTGTGTTGATCCTGCTGAGAATCAGAAACTTTTGCACACAGTAATTTAGTTGTTTTAATTCACAGAAATGGGCTTCTGATCTGATTCTTTTTGATATGGATTGGTACGCACATTTCTTAGGACTTCCATAAGTATACGTTTGATACAGATTACTACAGACTATTCTGTTCTTGACAGATTCTGTTTTCTATGTGTTGTTTGCTTATTTTGATGAATCAATGAGTAGTATCGGAGGGTATGAACCATAGATTAGTTGGATTACAGTAGATATTACACCAATATGAATTTAGAATGAGTTCACTACAGTACCTAAGTGGTGGTTTTATTTTCTTATACTAACGGAGCTTACGAGTTTTCTGTTGAGTTTTGTGTTGTGGAGTTTTCAAGTTTTGGGTAAAGATCCGATGGACTATGGAATAAGGAGTGGAAAGAGCCTAAGATTGGGGATGCCCAAGGCACCCCAAGTCAATATTCATGGATAACCAAAAGCCTAAGCTTGGGGATGCCCCGGATGGCATCCCCTCTTTCGTCTTCGTCTATCGGTAACTTTACTTGGAGCTATATTTTTATTCACCACATGATATGTGTTTTGCTTGGAGCGTCATTTTCTTTTGTTAGTATTTGCTTGCTTTTATTTAGAATAATGTTTTGCATCTTTATTTTCAATAAAAATGTCAAGGATAGCCTTTACCATGCTTATTTTGCTAGTATACATGTTGCTGTTTGAAAACAGAAAGTTTACCGCTGTTGCAAAAATTCCCTAGAAAAGTCAAAGAACGATATAATGTTGAAACTTTTTGCGTATTGAGCTCTGATAAATATTCTACAGCGTATATTTGTCTCATAATTTTTGGAGTTAGGGAAGTATGATGAATCTTGCATTCTTTACAGACTATACTATTATGGCAGATTGCTGTTATGGTTGCACTGTTTGCATATGCTTGCTTGTTTAATGATTCTATTTGAGGATAGGAGTATTAAATATGCAGAGGCATTTAGTGTTAAATGTTGAATAATAATTTTAGTGATTTGTTACAGTAGAAAATGATAAGGTTTTGCATTGGTTTATACTAACCTATCTCACGAGTTCTTGTTGAGTTTGGCGTGGATGAAGCTTCTGATAAAAAGAGAAACCATGATATGAGAGGAATTAAGGAGACACAAAAGTTCAAGCTTAGGGATGCCCAAGGCACCCCAAGATAATATTTCAAGAAGTCTCAAGCATCTAAGCTTGGGGATGCCCCGGTAGTCATCCCACCTTTCTTCTTCAACAACTATCGGTTAGTATTGGTTGAGCCTAAGTTTTTGCTTCTTCACATGAGTTGTGCTATCCTTGCAATGTCATTTTATTTTGCTTTGCTTGCTATTTGAATACAATACCAAGATATGAAATTCTTTAATGAGAGAGAGTCTTCGCATAGTAACATAATTATTTAGCTACTCATTGATCTTCACTTATATCTTTTTGGAGTAGTTTGTCATTTACTCGTGTGCTTCACTTATATCCTATGAGTAAATTGTTGAATGAGTTGATTGTCATAAATATGAAATTGTATATGTCTCATTTTCTTATTCCATGAGGAGTAATGACTTCACATCTAAGAAGTAGAGGTTGTAAATTTATTGAAGGTTAGCAAGCATTGTATTGGTCATTTGAACAATTCATGAAAGAATATTGAAGGAAGAGAGATTTCATATATATAAATACACTATCCTAGACATCTTTTATAATTGTGAGCACTCATTAAGTATGACATGCTAGAGAGTTGATGTTGGACAAGGAAGACAATGTAATGGGTTATGTTTTCCGACATCTCAGTTAAAGTATATTGTCATGGATCATTCAAACATGTTGAGCTTGCCTTTCCCCCTCATGCTAGCCAAAATTCCTTGCACCAAATAGAGATACTACTTGTGCTTCCAAATATCCTTAAACCCAGTTTTGCCATGAGAGTCCACCATACCTACCTATGGATTGAGTAAGATCCTTCAAGTAAGGTGTCATCGGTGCAAGCAATAAAAATTGCTCTCTAAATATGTATGATCTTTTGGTGTGAAGAAAATAGCTTTATACGATATTGTTATGGAAGCAATAAAAGTGACGGACTGCATAATAAAGGTCCATATACAAGTGGCAATATAAAGTGACGTCCATTCGCATTAAGATTTTGTGCATCCAACCCTAAAAGCGCATGACAACCTCTGCTTCCCTCTGCGAAGGGCCTATCTTTTTACTTTATGTCTTTTACTTTTATGCAAGAGTCAAGGTGATCTTCACCTTTCCCTTTTTCATTTTATCCTTTGACAAGCACCTCGTCTTGGGAAGATCCTGATATATATATCCAATTGGATGTAAGTTAGCATGAACTATTATTGTTGACATCACCCAAAGGTGAATACGTTGGGAGGCAACTCTATAAGCCCCTATCTTTCTCAGTGTCCGATTGAAACTCCATAACCATTAGTATTGTGTGAGTGTTAGCAATTGTAGAAGACTATATGGTAGTTGAGTATGTGGAGTTTCATATTCCTGAAAATAAGATAAACTGCAATTGTTTGATGACTGAGAATGAAGTTTGCTAGTTTTCAAGAAAGTTTATGGTCTATGCTTTGACATGTGAATTGCTTGTTACTTTATCGTGAGAAGTTTTATGAGATGAACTACTGTTATGACATGTTATCATGCTAGAAAAGGTGATTGAAATTATCATTGATCAAACTTGTGCACCTTCTAGCATTCACACTTCATAAATTCTTTATTTTATCATTTACCTACTCGAGGACGAGCAGGAATTAAGCTTGGGGATGCTGATACGTCTCCAACGTATCTATCATTTATGAAGCATTCATGCTATTTTATTATCTATTTTGAATGTTTATGGGATTTATTATACACTTTTATATTACTTTTGGGACTAACCTATTAACAGGAGGCCCAGCCCATATTGTTGTTTTATTGCCTGTTTCAGTATTTCGAAGAAAAGGAATATCAAACGGAGTCCAAACGGAATGAAACCTTCGGGAGCATGATTTTTGGAACGAACATGATCCGGGAGACTTGGACTACAAGCCAGGGAAGCTTCGAGGAGGCCAGGAGATAGGAGGGCGCGCCCACCCCCTAGGCACGCCCCCTGTCTCGTGGGCCCCTCGAGCCTCCCCCGACTGACTTCTTTCGCCTATATATTCCCTTATACCCTAAAACCATCGAATACGAAGGTAGATCGAGAGTTCCGCCGCCGCAAGCCTCTGTATCCACCAAAAACCTCTCGGGAGCCCATTCTGGGACCCTACCGGAGGGGGAACCCATCACCGTTGGCCATCTTCATCATCCCGATGCTCTATATGATGAGGAGGGAGTAGTTCACCCGCTATGTGTTTGATCTCTCTCTCTCTCTCTCTCTCGTGTTCTCGCTATGGCACGATCTTGATGTATCGCGAGCTTTGCTATTATAGTTGGATCTTATGATGTTTCTCCCCCTCTACTCTCTTGTGATGAATTGAGTTTTCCTCTTGAAGTTATCTTATCGGATTGAGTCTTTAATGATTTGAGAACACTTGATGTATGTCTTGCCCTGCGTATCTGTGGTGACAATGGGATATCACGTGATCCACTTGATGTATGTTTTGGTGATCTACTTGCAGGTTCCGCCCATGAACCTATGCATAGGGGTTGCACACTTTTTCGTCTTGACTCTCCGGTAGAAACTTCGGGGCACTCTTTGAAGTACTTTGTGTTGGTTGAATAGATGAATCTGAGATTGTGTGATGCATATCGTATAATCATGCCCACGGATACTTGAGGTGAAAATGGAGTATCTAGGTGACATTAGGGTTTTGGTTGATTTGTGTCTTAAGGTGTTATTCTAGTATGAACTCTATGATAGATTGACGGAAAGAATAGCTTCATATTATTTTACTACGGACTCTTGAATAGATAGAACAGAAAGGATAACTTTGAGGTGGTTTTGTACCCTACCATAATCTCTTCGTTTGTTCTCCGCTATTAGTGGCTTTGGAGTGACTCTTTGTTGCATGTTGAGGGATTGTTATATGATCTACCTATGTTATTATTGTTAAGAGAACTTGCACTAGTGAAAGTATGAACCCTATGCCTTGTTTCCTACCATTGCAATACCGTTTACGCTCACTTTTATCATTAGTTACCTTGCTGTTTTTATATTTTCAGATTGCAAAAACCTATATCTACCATCCATATTGCACTTGTATCACCATCTCTTCACCGAACTAGTGCACCTATACAATTTACCATTGTATTGGGTGTGTTGGGGACACAAGAGACTCTTTGTTATTTGGTTGCAGGGTTGCTTGAGAGAGACCATCTTCATCCTACACCTCCCATGGATTGATAAACCTTAGGTCATCCACTTGAGGGAAATTTGCTACTGTCCTACAAACCTCTGCACTTGGAGGCCCAACAACGTCTACAAGAAGAAGGTTGTGTAGTAGACATCACCGGTACCCCGACGTCGTCGTCCAACGCAACCGCAACCGCAACTACCTCAAGGAATTAGCAGCTGAAGCCGAGGCAGAGCTGCCTCCATGACGCCGACGCCGACGTGCGCCGTACCAGAACCACTCCGACCACGCCGTCCTGTGCCTCACTACTGCCGCTCCACTGTTCCAACCGTCCACCGCACTGGAGTTGTTCCCGCTACGCCATCGTTCACCGCATCGGATCTGGTTCCCCGCCACTGACAGATGGCCACGACACCACACTCAACAACTTGGCCATGGGTTCGTCCAAGGCTCCACCGTCCTCCACAACTTCTCGTTTCCAGCGAACCACAAGAAGATCATTAGAAAAACAGAAGGAGGACACATCACTGCCAGCAGAAAGAGGTACTCCTCTTCCCTTATTCGTGCAAATCTTACGTCTCTGCTCACACCGTATTCATCCCACGAAAGAAACTAGTCGAGCGCTTCTTACTGCATCTTCTTCGTGATACTAAATGCACAAGGTTTCCTCCCTTTACTATTTCACCTTTGCTAGAGGTTAGTAGCCAACCTGGATTTCAATTCTGGGTCAGTCAAACCACAATTAAAAGAAGCAGCACCCGCTTAGGCGCGCGGAGCACCCAATCCGCCTGTTCCCCGGGGAAGCGGCGCATCGGTGTCTATCATAGGGGTGTGGGGCGCAGGAGCTGCTTGCGCCCGATCTGGAGGTCGGCGGGGCTTGAATGAGGTCGAGGGGAGGGCGCAGGCAGGGGAGGAATACTGGGCCTATGGTCGCTGGCGTTTCGAGGAAGATCGTCAACACTGACTGGCTGGAGGTAGATGAAGGCGATCTTTCCGTTCTTTGTACATCGGACAGTGCAGAAAAAATGGACTGACCTATTTGTTTTTAGTCGACTATTATTTTCATAGAATCCTGTAGTAATTTAGTGTGCCATGCATGTTGCAGAGCTATCATATGTCTCCCGTCATTTATTTCTCACCGACCTGCTATCTGCTACCTTTACACTGTACTAATTGTGCACACACTTCACCCATACTCACACTATTGTTTTTTTATGCATGGGTATTTCAGACTCTAATGCAGTGTTAATGAATGCACAACAGAAAAGACAGAAGTCGCTCCAGTGTAATTCAAAGATACGCACTAAGCGTTTCGGCGCTCTAAAGGGTGCAGTGTCAGCAGTTGGAGACAGTAAACGTAGCTCTGCAGTTGATGATCTCAATTGCCACACACAACCATCCCAGGTGCTTGCTTTAAGTTCGCCCTGTCAAATGTGGTTGCATGTTGCATATGGTGTCTAGCTTGTATTGCTTCGAATTTGGTTAAATTGCATCTTCTTACTTTACACATTATACCTTTGATAATGACATGCCTTCCTGTTTTTGATACATACTACATATGTCTATTAACCATGTTTGTACATCAAACTTATGCTCTTTTGTATCCCTCGTCAATCACTTATGATGAGACAGTCACCCGAGTGGGTTACTGTGAGACGCCCTACTCGTTTAAAGAGTGCAGTGTCATCCTCCCCACATGATTCTCAAGAAACAGCAAGGCTAAATGAAGATAGTCAATGTAGCTCTCCAGTTGATCACCGCAATTCCCCCACACCACCATCACAGGTGCTTGCTCTTACTTGGCAGTGTGATATGTGGTTGCATGTTGCATATGGTGTCTACCTTGTAATGCTTCTAATTAGGGTAAATTGCATCTGCTTAGTTAACACACCATACCTGTGAATATGACATGCCTTCCTGTTTTTGGTACATACTATGTCTTTCTATTAACCATGTTCTTACATCAAACTACTTTTCTTGTGTATCCCTCATCAATCACTTCCGACGATACACCTTCAAGTTGACAGTGTAATATTGGTTGCATCTTGCATATCATTTCAAACATGTATTGCCTCTAATTTGTTGAAGTGCCACTTATAATGAGACACATCTAACTTGGTAGAGTGATTTTGGTTGGATCTTTCATATGGTGTCTAGATTGCATTGCTTCCAATTTGTTGAAATGTCTTCTGCTTAGCGTTTTTCATACATATTCCATCCTCCTACAATGTGGTTGCCATACATAAAATTTGTGTTCGTCAGTATCATGCATCAACGAATTTGGAAGTGCGAATTTCATTCCATTTTCTTGTGTGTTTACTTGACAAGGCAAAATCTGAAAGGACGAAGGCACGGAATGATGATGGTCCTCTGGAGCAACCGAAACAAATGATCTTGAAGATTCTCCTGCTACTCGTACTGCAGTGCTAGTTCCAAATCTCATCTCCCCTACTCCACAACCCAAGGTGCTTGCTCTAACATGGCAGTGTGATATCTGGTTGCATGTTGCATATGGTGCCTAGCTTGTATTGCTCCTAATTTGTTAAATTTTATCTCCTTAGCTTACACATTATACATGTGAATATGACACGCCTTCCTGTTTTTGGTACATACTACATCTGCCTATCACACCATGTTCATACATCAAACTACTGTTCTTGTGTATCCTGCATCTATCACTTATGATGAGACATTCACGCGCGTGGGTTAATATGACACGCACTACTCTTATAAAGAATGCAATTTCATCCTCTCCACATGATTCTCAAGAAACAGCAAGTCTAAATGAAGATATTGAACATAGCTCTGTACTTGAAGACCGCACTTCCCCTACACCACCATCACAGGTGCTTGCTCTAACTTCGCAGTGTGATATGTGGTTGCATGTTGCATACGGTGTCTAGCTTGTAATGCTTCTAATTAAGGTAAATTGCATCTACTTAGTTTACACACTATACCTGTGAATTTGACATGCCTTCCTATTTTTCGTACACACTACATCAATGTGTTAACCTTGTTCTTACATGAAACTACCTCTCTTCTGTATCCTGCATCAATCACTTACGATGAGTCATCTTTATTCGTTGCATATTGCATATTATTTCTAGCCTGTTGCCATGTATTGCTTCTAATTTGGTCAAATACATTTGTTAGGGCACCCTTTTAATTTGGCAGAGTGATATTGGTTTCATCTTTCATATGGTTTCTAGCTTGCATTGATTCTAACAAGTTCAAGCAACTTGTGCTTAGTTTACACTTTATACATCATACATGTCAATATGTCACGCTGTCCTGTTTTTCATACATATTCCATCCTCCTATCATGCAGCTACCTTACATGAAAATAGTGTTCGTCAGTATCATGCATCAACATGAGTTCTGAAGAACAAATTTTATTCCTTTTTCTTGTGGGTTTGACTTGACAAGGCAAAATCAAGAAAGAGGAAGGAAAAGAGTAAGGAAGGCGATGATGGTGGTCCACTGCAGCAACGTAAATGGTACCGATTCTCCTTGTACTGATAGTGCATTACAAGGTCCAAGTCTCCGCTCCCCTACTCCACCGTCCAAGGTTCTTGCTCTAACTTGGCAGTGTGATATCTGGTTGCATGTTGCATATGGTGTCTAGCTTGTATTGCTCCTAATTAGTGTAAACCGCATCTGCTTAGCTTACACATGATACATGTGAATATGACACGCTTTCCTGTTTTGGTACATACTATATCTGTCTATCACACCATGTTCTTACATGAAACTACTCTTCTTGTGTATCCTGCATCAGTCACTTATGATGGGGCACCTTTAAGTTGGCAGTGTGATATTGGTTTGCGTCTTGAATATGATTTCTAGCATGTATTGCTTCTAGTTTGATGAACGCCACCTATGACGAGACAGTTTTAACTTGGCAGAGTGATATTGATTGCACCTTCCATATGGTGTGTAGTTTGCAGTGCTTCTAATTTGTTGAAGTGCCTTCTGCTTAGTTACCACATCATAGGTGTGAATATGTCAAGCCATCCATTTTTTCGTACATATTCCATCCTCGTATCATGACTTTGCCTTTCATCAGAGTATTGTTCGTCAGTATCATGCATGAATGAGTTCTAAAGAGCGATTTATATTCCTTTTTCTTGTCGGTATGACCTCACATGCAAAATCACTAAAGCTGAAGGAAATTGGCAAGGCATTGGATGATGGTGGTCCTTCCGAGCAACTGAAATGGAGGTTCTCTACAGATTCTACTCCGCCATCCTCCCAACCAGATTCGCAAGACAACGCAAGGCTAGACAATCAACGTAGCTGTGTAGATGATGAGCACATCTCCCCTACTCCACCATCACATGTGCTTGATCTAACTTGGCACTATTATATGTGGTTGCATGTTGCGTATGATTTCTAGCTTGTATTCCTTCTAACTTTGTTGAATTGCATCTGCTTACTTTACACATAATGCCTGTGAATATGACATGTGTTCCTGTTTCTACATCAGACTACTGTTCTTGCATATCCTGCATCAGTCACTTATGATAAGGCAAATTTAAGTCGCCACTGTGATATTGGTTGTGTCTTGCATATGATTTCAGCATGTACTGCTTCTAATTTGTTGAAACGCCATACAGTTTGAACTTGGCAGAGTGATATTGGTTGCATCTTTCATATGGTTTCTACCTTGCAGTGCTTCTAATTTGTTGAAATGCCTTCTGCTTAGTTACCACATCATAGGTGTGGATATGTCACGCCATCCTGTTTTTCATACTATTCTATCCTCACATCACGTGTTTGCCTTTCATCCGAGTAGTGTTTGTCAGTATCATGCATGAATGAGTTCTGAAGAGCGAATTTTATTCCTTTTTCTTATCGGTTTGACTTCACAATGCAAAATAATTACAGCTGAAGGAAATTAGTCTGGCAGTGGATGATGGTGGTCCTTTGGAGCAACTCAAACAGGGGGTCTCTACAGATTCTACTCCGCCATCCTCCCAACAAGATTCGCAAGACAACACAAGGCTAGACAGTCAATGTAGCTGTGTAGATGATGAGCACATCTCCCCTTCTCCACCATCACAGGTGCTTGCTCTAACTTGGCACTATTATATGTGGTTGCATGTTGCGTATGATGTCTAGCTTGTATTGCTTCTATCTTGAATTGCATCTTCTTACTTTACACATAATGCCTGTGAATATGACACGTGTTCCTGTTTCTAGAACATACGTGTACATGATGAGCACATCTCCCCTACTCCATCATCACAGGTGCTTGCTCTTACTTGGAACTGTTATATGTGGTTGCGTTTTCCGTATGATGTCTAGTTTGTATTTCTTCTGATTATGTTGAATTGCATCTGCGTAGCTTACAACTTATACCTGCAACGATCACTTACCCATAAGACACATTTAACTTGGGACTGTGATGTAGGTTGCATCTTGCATTGTCTTCTAGCTTGTACTGCTTCTAATTTCTTGAAATGGCACTTACGACGAGACACTTTTTACCTGATAGAGTGATATTGGTTGCATGTTCATATGGTGCCTAGCTTTCATTTCTTCTAATTTTGTTGAAATGCCTTCCGCTTAATGTTTTTTCATACATATTCCATCCTCCTATCGTACGTGTGAATATGAAATGCTGTCTTTTTTGTATACATTCCATCCTCCTATCCTGCGCTTGCCTTACATCAAAGTAGTGTTCATCTGTATCATGCATCAACCAGTTACGCAGATCTAATTTTTTCATGTTCTTGTGGTTTTGACTTCATAAGGCAATATCAGGAAATAGGAAGGAAAAGAGTAAGTTAGGGGATGTTGGTGGTCCTCCACACCGACGCAAACAGAGACTCTCTAGATTTACCACTCCTACTGCTAATGAAGTTGAAGTCCCAAGTCTACATGATGAGTTCATCTCCCGTACTCCACCATCGCAGGTGCTTGCTCTAAGTTGACAGTGTGATAATTGGTTTCATGTTGCATATGTTGTCTAGCCTGTATTTATTCTATTTTGATTAAATTGCACCTGCTGAGTTTATACATTATACATGTGCATATGACATGGCTTTCTGTGTCTAGAATACACTGCATCTATCTATCATACCATGTTCTTACATCAAAGCACTGCTGTTGTGTATCCCGCATCAGTCACTCATGATTGGACGCTTTTAACATGGCAGTTTGATAGTGGTTGCATCTTGCATTGATTTCTATGTTGTACTGCTTCTAATTTTTCGAATTGCCACTTATGACAAGACACTTTTAACTTGGCAGAGTAATATTGGTTGCATCTTTCATATGGTGTCTAGCTTGCATTACTTCTATTTTCTTGAAAATCCTTCTGCTTAGTTTGCACATCGTAGCTGTGAATATGGCATGCCGTCCTGTTTTTCTTACATATTCCATCCTCATAAGGTTGTCTTACATCAAAGTATTGCTTGTCTGTATCATGCATCAATGAGTTCTGAAGAGCGATTTTATTCTTTTGTGTTGTGGGTATGGCTTGACATGGCAAAGAAAAAAAGAGCAAGGAAAATAATATAGTAGGGAGTGCTGTAGCTCATCGGGTGAAACGGAAAAGGATCTGTCGTCGAGATTCTGCTGGTACTTATAGTGCAGTAGAAGGTCCAAGTCCACTGGCTAAATCTACAAACACAGTATCACCTGCTCCACCAGCTGCAGCATCCGCTTCAACTGTACCAGCATCTCAACGAGTTACTCGTTCGTTTGCTTCAGAACTAGCCAGTTCCCAAGCCGCCTTCACACCAAACACTACTTCTGAAGCACTGCTGACACAACATGACTTGGCAAGCTCAGATGAACCTCATGAGCATCAACACCAAGACGGTACCTGACCGAGTCAAGTTGCAGTTGCATGCTCCTTTATATGTACTCTCACAGTTTGATGTACACTAACACTTTCCATATTCGTTGTTGAACTAGCACCACGGCGCAAGCGGAAACAGACATCAGGGATAATGCTTGACAGATTAACAAAATTTAAAGGAGGAAGAATGGATATCCATTTTGAGGCAAGTTTAAAAAGGCCACATGATGATACAGAGTCAGCCAAGTTAGTATCAGAGGCAGCCGTTGCTGTTAGGTGTCATGCACATATCCTCCTAACGTGGATCCAGTACAGGAATGAGAAAGACAATACCCAGTTTAACAGCTTCCTTGACCATTTATCCATAAGTAATGTTATTCATCGCAATTAGTACTATTGTCTTGCTCTGTTCCATACTTTCTAGCTTCCTCCTAATAAGACTCACATTCTTTTTTCAACAGATGAGGTTCAAGTTGGATCCAAAAGATGATGCAACTAAGCAAGCATGCACTCATGTTTTTCAGTCTGCTCTGCGACAGTATCGGTTCCACCTTAGAAAATCTCACTTTGAAGGCAAGGCTAACAATGAAATCGCCCAAACATCTCTAGTGGAATATATTACAGATGAAGACTAGACAGCCCTCGTTAAACACCGGTCTGATCTAAAGTATCAAGTAGGCTATATATATTTGATCAGACCACATATTGAACTTGTATTTATGTATGTGCCTTACAAGTGTATCTTCTTCCAGGCTAACTATTTGAAGAATAAAACCAACCGTTCTAAAGTGAAATTCCAACAGACAACATGATCTCGTAGCTATATTGCACACTAAGAGGCTCTTGTAAATAGCTGCT
Source organism: Triticum aestivum (assembly GCF_018294505.1). Classification (NCBI taxonomy): domain Eukaryota; kingdom Viridiplantae; phylum Streptophyta; class Magnoliopsida; order Poales; family Poaceae; genus Triticum; species Triticum aestivum. The sequence goes on along the minus strand of NC_057810.1, from coordinate 262,353,026 downwards.
ACTTCCTTCTTTTCTTGTGCCATATTATCGTATCTATATTGACTTGTTCGAAATACTAAGGAAAGCCCGTGTGGACCAAAAAGAACCTGAATCGAATGCAGTGCAAATCTTCAAGGATTGCCACACCAGCAAGATGAAGGGCATGAGCACACCAATTCAAGCCGCCGTTGTAAGTCCTTACTCCTCCTGCCTTTGAACTGATTGGTACTGTAATGTGTTCATTTAATTACTTGGTTTGCAGCCAATGTCAGTTACTCGGTTCACTTTTATACAAGGTTGTCTTAACGTATCATTTCACCTTACATGGTTTAGAAGAGATGAAGGATAATATTTTAGTCTTGATCTGTAATCTAGTTGTTATGTTCACGTGCCCACACAATTATAAAATAGCCTATTTGTTTTATATCTATTTGCCCATGATATGAATGATGTCATACTATGTTCATCCTACTTTAAACCTTGTCTCTTTATCCTTAGATGTCAACGAATGTGAGGAAATAAACAATGCAGTAGGCATGCTACATGGACATATGTTTTAAAAGTGATTTTATTATGTAGTTGGCACTACAATACATGCTAATGTATTACAGCAGTTCACCAAAATAAGTTATGTATAAACGTTTAACCTACTTTGTTTGTTTTTATCTCATTAGTAACTTATCTGGTACACTAATCTACAAGTTCAAACTTTCAGGAAGCTATGGAACAAAGATTGAACAGCCACAACCACCTGAAGCTGACGAGGCTACCACACGCACAATGGCACCTGATACGTCTCCAATGTATCTATAATTTATGAAGCATTCATGCTATTTAATTATCTGTTTTGAATGATTACGGGCTTTATTATACACTTTTATATTACTTTTGGGACTAACCTACTAACCGGAGGCCCAACCCATATTGCTGTTTTATTGCCTGTTTCAGTATTTCGAAGAAAAGGAATATCAAACAGAGGCCAAACGGAATGAAACCTTTGGGAGCATGATTTTTGGAATGAACATGATCCGGGAGACTTGGAGTGCAAGCCAGGGAAACTTCGAGGAGGCCAGGAGATAGGAGGGCACGGCCACCCCCTAGGCGTGCCCCCTGTCTCATGGGTCCCTCGAGCCTCCTCCGACCGACTTCTTTCGCCTATATATTCCCTTATACCCTAAAACCATCGAATACGAAGATAGATCGGGAGTTCCGCCGCCGCAAGCCTCTGTAGCCACCAAAAACCTTGGCACCCTGCCGGAGGGGGAACCCATCATCGGTGGCGATCTTCATCATCCCGGCGCTCTCCATGACGAGGAGGGAGTAGTTCACCCTCGGGGCTGAGGGTATGTACCAGTAGCTATGTGTTTGATCTCTCTCTCTCTCGTGTTCTCTCTATGGCACGATCTTGATGTATCACGAGCTTTGCTATTATAGTTGGATCCTATGATGTTTCTCCCCCTCTACTCTCTTGTGATGAATTGAGTTTTCCCTTTGAAGTTATCTTATCGGATTGAGCCTTTAATGATTTGAGAACACTTTATGTATGTCTTGTCGTGCTCATCTATGGTGACAATGGGATATTCACGTGATCCACTTGATGTATGTTTTGGTGATCAACTTGCGGGTTCTGCCCATGAACCTTAGCATAGGGGTTGGCACACGTTTTTGTCTTGACTCTCCGGTAGAAACTTTGGGGCACTCTTTGAAGTACTTTGTGCTGGTTGAATAGATGAATCTGAGATTGTGTGATGCATATCGTATAATCATGCCCACAGATACTTGAGGTGACAATGGAGTATCTAGGTGACATTAGGGTTTTGGTTGATTTGTGTCTTAAGGTGTTATTCTAGTACGAACTCTTGAATAGATCGATCCGAAAGAATAACTTTGAGGTGGTTTCATACCCTACCATAATCTCTTCGTTTGTTCTCCGCTATTAGTGGCTTTGGAGGGACTCTTTGTTGCATGTTGAGGGATAGCTATATGATCCAATTATGTTATTATTGTTGAGAGAACTTGCACTAGTGAAAGTATGAACCCTAGGCCTTGTTTCCTACCATTGCAATACCATTTACACTCACTTTTATCATTAGTTACCTTGTTGTTTTTATATTTCCAGATTACAAAAACCTATATCTACCATCCATATTGCACTTGTATCATCATCTCTTCGCCGAATTAGTGCATCTATACAATTTACCATTGTATTGGGTGTGTTGGGGACACAAGAGACTCTTTATTATTTGGTTGCAGGGTTGCTTGAGAGAGACCATCTTTATCCTACGCCTCCTACGGATTGATAAACCTTAGGTCATCCACTTGAGGGAAATTTGCTACTTTCCTACAAACCTTTGCACTTGGAGGCCCAACAACGTCTACAAGAAGAAGGTTGTGTAGTAGACATCATCACCTCTTGCTGCGGTGTGTCAGTATCTCTCCAGTAACAGTGCAAAAAGCACCTTCCTGCGTAACTTTGGGTTGGTTGTCATGGTAACCTCGTCGAAATCGCCTACTGAACAAAATCTTCCTGCTAGACAGAGTGATATATCTATGCTCCAGACACAAGTCCAATCCCTAATGGACGTTGTTTCGGAAACAAGAATAGTGGTTGACAAATATTGTCAAGATACGAATGGTTTTGAAACCAGAGACATTCGCTTTGTTGTTCAAGAGCAATGGCAGAAAAAGGTGAAGATCGTGCTGCTCCATCAGATTCTACAGCCTGAAACATTAGCACTCAGGTCAAATGATCTATGCTTCTAAAGATCTGATGGTGCTTTTATCTGGAAGGACTGTAAACTTTATGCCAACAGGCCTTTTGTTGTATGGTTGGAATTTATTTTGTTGTGATTCAACATTTATGATTCTGCCATAAGCTGCAGTAATTACGACGCTATTTTTGTATAGTGTAGGTTTATCTTAGTAATGTATTTGTCCGAAAGCTTCGTAGGATCCCAACATGCCAACATTCGTTGGGCCCATTCCAATTGGGCTAAAAATGATTACGGGCCGAAATTGGCATGTAGCCCACTAAAAATATCTGGGCCTAAATCAACATAAGCTTTCATATTTTTCTGGTAGGCATGTGTCCATAGTGGGCCTTTAACAGGCCTAAACATAATTTGGGCCCTTAGTAATAATAGGCCGTTTACAGGTGTAAATATCTCGAGCCCATAAAAAACATGGGCCTTTAATAGACTGAAAGTGAGATTGGGCCCTGATTGTGCCAAATAACCCACTCATCTTAGCAGGCCGAAATGGTGGCCCATTTACGATGCGGATCTTTGACAGGCGAAAATTTGGACGGGCTGTAAATGCGTCGACCTAATACACGGGCCTTTAAAAGGCCGAAACTTCGGTCGAGCTAGATTATCGTCATTTTTATATGGGCCGTTAATGGGCCCGATATGACGTTGGGCCACATATGGCCCATGGTTTTCGTCCGGCGTTAATAGGCCAAAAATGACAACAGGCTGAAAGTGGCCCAAATATATAGTGGGCCTCTAACAGGCCGAATGTCAGACATGGCCGAATATGACCCAAATCCTTCACGGTTGTTTATGGGCCGAAAGTTTTGATGGCCTGTAAATGGGCCCAAATGAAGCAAGACCTCTAACAGGACGGAAATACACCGGGCTGTAATTCGGCCCAATTACTTAGCGGACTGTTAACGGGCCAGAAGTGACCATGGGCCGCGATGATGACAAGTTTAGGACAGGTCGTTGACGGGCCGATTTGACAGAGAATGTTGAGCCTTTAGCTGGGCCTTCCCATTATGGTCTGCAAAATCTTGTGGGCCTTTAGCTAGGCCGGCCCATTATGATCCGCTAAATCTTGTGGGCCTTTAGTTGGGCCGACCCATTATGGTCTGCAAAATCTTGTGGGCCTTTAGCTGGGCCGGCCCATTATGGTCCGCTAAATCTTATGGGCCTTCAGTTGGACTGGCCCATTTAAACTTTATGGGTCACTTTTGGGTCAGTCCACGTTTCAACATATCATAGGCCCATCTCAACCGTTGGATGAGTGACACCTGTGCCAACGCGGAGCTGACGCGTGGATCCGTCAGCCAATGAGAATTTTACACGTGGAAAATCGGCATTGGTCGTGGCTGTTAGCGGGTTCTCGGATCCAAAACCGGACCCGATAGGTTAACGGCGGTTAACGGCATCCCATTACGGTGGATGCCACGTGTCAGTCACCCTTGAGGAAAGCACTTCTATGTCGTGCGATTTATCGTCATGGAAGTGGACACTTCCGTGATGATAATTTTGGTAATGTCATGGAACACTTCTACGACAGCACAGGTATGACTATCTTGATTCTGTCATAAAATCATCATGGATGTACATGCATGACAGAAAACGCGACCTATTGTGACAAACACGTATCATCACGGAAGTGTATTTCTTTTGTAGTGGATGCTATGTATTTGGTTGTCTTGCAAGTACATTCAATGTACTGACCTGGCATGTCATGCCAGTTTTGTAGGTCGTGCTCTAATTGATCGCTTGTTTTGTCATGCTAGGCCGTAATCTTGCTAGTCCTGTGAGTTATGGAGCCCAGCCAGAGTAGTTATGCTGCCAAACCTAGACTTCTGCCGCCATGTAAATAGACTTGCGCCGCCATGTAAATAGACTTCTGCCGCCATTTAAATAGCCTTAGGGCTATTCCAGATAATTGTATTCATCAATGATGTAATCATATACACATGTGTTTGATGAATATTCTTGTACCTGGAATGCTGTATCATGGACCTGTCGTGCGTCAGGTGTTATCCTGGGCTGATGTGCGAAGGCCCCCTGCTCCATGCGGATCGGGGTGCCACATCTACCAACGAGCCCACGCACATGGAGGAAGAGGGGCAGGCATGGGCACTGGTGGCTTCGTCCCAGCAACGTACGTTGGCGGGGAGGGAACCACTTCTCCTCAGCTCGGCACAGGTAAGCTATTTGCCTCTCGTCCCTCGCTACCTCTGTCACGCGAATGTCCTCTTTTTTCTTTGTTCTGAACTTTGGTTTTGGACTTGCTTCATTCTTCTTTCCGATTTCCAGACCCTCTCTCAACGGACCAGGTGGACATCGACACTGTCATCGAGGAGGTCACCAGGGATGCCAAAGCGGAGGCCACCAAGATCGCTGCCGGGGAGGCCGCCAAGTCCGCCGCCGAGGAGGCCGGCAAGGAGCCTGCTGGGGAGGGCGGCAAGGCTGCTGATGGGAAGGGGGTGGCCAATGACCAACCTTCCTCCCCTACAGCCCCCGCCCTGGGCAAGTACTTGAAGGTGGGCGATGATCTATTTTTCAGCCTCCCAGGGATGGCAAGCACCAGAGCGCCAGCTGAAGGGGAGGTATTCGATGATGAGGCGCTCGCCGCCACCAGGCTCCAGGTTGTCGACAAACCGAGCGCCAATAGCGGTGGTTCCCAAGAAGAGAAGCTCCTCCGGGCCATGAGCGCCAATTTCCAGAAGCTTCAAGCGCTCCACCGTGCCCGCCAGGACAAGGTGAACTCCAGGACGGCAACCGTGGACAAGGTTGAAGCAGACTTTCAGGAGCGTGTTGCTCAGATGCAGGTCTGGTTCGGCGAGGCCCGGCAGGAACTGAAGGCTGCCCAGGATAAGTTGGACGAGCGCAAGCGAGAGCTCCTCCTAAAGCAAGCTGACATCAAGAAGGCCCAAGACACGGCGAAGGAGCAGGTCGCCAAGGACGAAGCTGACCAGAGGCAGTAGGAAGCTCTGCTGGACAACCAAGAGGAGGATCTCGTTGCTCGTGAACAAGCACTTGCCGCCACGCTTCATGGCAAGGACAAGGAAATCGAGAAGATCGTCGCGTAGCCGACCCAGGAGCTGGAGCAGAAGCACAAGGACGCACTTGATGCTCTGGCCCTGGACCAAGCCGGCAAAGTGGAGAAGCTAGAGGTAGAGCTGGAGTAGCTGAAGAAGGAGATCTCAACACTGACAGAGGACATGGACACAACTAACCGCACTCTGGTGGATTTGCAGGTTGCCGTCTCCGACAAGACCAAGCTGCTCTCCTAGGCCAACGACTCCATCAATGATCTGAAGCAGAAACTGGACAGCTTGGAAGGGACGCTTTTGGAGATCAGGGCCCGTGAGGAGACCCTGAACAAGGCCCTTGAGAGCGAGAGGCAGCTGCAGAAGGATGACGCCGCTGCCCACAAGGACTATGTGGACAGCGTAAATCTCTGGATCGGCCGCCTCATCGACGTTGCAGAGAAGCTCACCACGCAGCTAGCCGTCATGGGCATGCCGGACTTCAGGTTCTCCCAGTAGGCGAACATAAGCCTCAATGCCAGGCTGACCTTGTTCTTCGAGCATGTCCTCGATGCCCTGGAGCAGCTTCGCTCCAACTAAGCGACTTATCTTGCCAATCAGGCCCGGAAGCTTTGCCGGGGCGCCCTGACCAAGGTGCTCACCAAGGTGTCGTTCTCGAACCCCAGCGTCGACTTCACCAATGTGCTTGAGAGCTTGCTGGAGGATGCGGACCTCACGGCGCTCGAAGAGCATATTGAGCCCATCATCAGCTGCGTTGACGGAGTCAAGAGGTTGGAAGGCCAGCGCCGGGACTAGCCACCTCGTTCGCTCATTGCCGCTGCGAGTTCATGCCCAAGACAATTTTATCTTAAGTTAGAACCGCGGCAACCACTGATGTAATATAACTTTGTAGTATTCTGAAATAGTGTGTGCTATCTTCCTGTTTGATATTTCTTTGTATGTACGCACCCTATGCTTAGCTGGATAGGTTTGCAGGCGCGTAAACCCGTGTTGTGGCGCTTTGAGGAACAG